>NW_005871749.1:152423-301245 GCF_000147115.1 Myotis lucifugus | reverse complement strand
CAGTTTAAGTTAACATGAATTTACCTAATACTGACCATATGCCAGGAACTTCAGTTTGCTTTGTGATCAACACATACAGCACCAAAGACTTATTTTGGCTGGGCTCCAAATCTATGCTCTGTATGTCTGTTTTAGTGCCAGAATCTACAAAATCCCCATTTGAGTATAGAAATCAGAGAGTCATGGAAATGCGTATCCCATTTTATACTTAGATTAACTAAGGAACCTCAAATATTATATAATTTATTAAACTAGACTGAAATAATTTAACTAATAGGCTCTGCTCCCTAATCCAACATGGCACACATGCTAATTTGGGAGCTCTTCATGGATTAGAAGTGCATGCCTGGAAATTGAGTTAAATTAAGCTATTGTTGCTGTGTGAATTTGCTATTTTTAGTTAAAAGAGACTAAGAATGAGATCTTGTTCCTTCCCAGAATTTTAAGTTTACAAAAGATTTCCCCAAACATATCTAAATGCATCATCAAGTAAGTTAAGAGCAGACTGTCAACTTTTAATGGAGAATTTCTTTCAAGGACATGACATTTTGATTTAAAAGAAAAAGAAATACAGTATTGTTCTTCTCTTATTACTTCATTCAGAGCAGTATTCAAGGCAAGAACACTTCAGGGCCCAAGATGAAGCTATAAAAAAGGAAATCAAGCACATAAAATTTATAATTCCACTGCTTATCTCAGAACATTCTTTCACTGGCTTTCAATCAACCATTATCAAAAAGCATGATAACAATCTGTTCTCAGTCAGAGGTACTGTCCACTACAAGTTCACAGAATTGCAATCAACACTCAATTTGTCAAAATCAGCCTCTCCCGTAGTCACATTACCTTTTGGCTAATCATATCTGGAGGAAAAAGTCAAACCCCTTTCTCCTTCCACATAGAAGGAAGCCAGTGGGATATAGAGGGGCAGAGTATCAGCAAACCTGAGGCCAGGTTTACCAGCTTTGTGACCTGTACTATCTCTCTTTCAACTCCTAGAATCTCAATGACTCTACCTGTCAATTGGGGATAATGCTACTTCTCACACAGGGGAGAGGGCAAGCTAATGAATTAATGTGTGTAACAAGTGCCTCATACATACTGGAACATGGGGAGGGGCTCAATTAATGATAGGTACTATCATTATCTATTATTTGTTCAATAGTTTTATTGAATTACCTTAAATTTTGTTTAGTTATAAAAACAACAACAGATCCAGTTAATGGGTCAACTTTTAGATCTATTATCTACTCCATAACTACATAGCACCATTTCCTTAGGGAGATCATGTTTGCTCCTCCCATTTCAAATATTTCTTCTTTTGAATAGAAGAAATAATACTACGTCCAAACCTTTTCTATCACGCGGGTATTATGGAATTCTTTCCCCCATCAATGCCCATTTCAGAGCATTGCTTCTTGATGAGGTGGAAAAGCTGTGAAAGCAATATTAGTTTTATGCTCTGAAAACATAGGACATGAAGACAAATTAAAAAGTCAGTCTGAATCCAAGAGGTCTCACCATTTTGAGGCCAGCAACATTAAGTGCAGTTAGTTCTCCTAAGTTCTTCAGGCTCCTGACCAGGCAGGTCTCAGAAACCTTGGGGACTCTCCCGATGTTCAAGATCTGCAGGTGTGGACACTGCAGGGCCAGGGAACCTATACTCCTGGGGGTGAGAGCAAGGCAGCCAAATACTTCTATTTTGTGAAGACTAAGGGAAAAAAAACAGCAACAGTAAATTACTGTTCTCCCTGATCCAAAGCGTAAGAGCAGATCCCTAAACCACCTGAATAACATTTTTCTTTTTCATGGTGGAAAGTCTGCATTTTAATATCATATTTGAAAATTGAATATATAGTGCTGATAACATTGAGTTGGTAAATTTAATCAACGGATGAATAAAATTCACAAATGTGATATCCTCAGCAACTCTAAGCTATGTTGAATTTCCTTACTCATGATGCTTATGTTCTGGAAAGCCACTGCAAATGCTGGATTAGCACACAATCATTGCTGCTAGGGGACATACGGGGTTAGGTGCCTTCAAGCCTCTGGTCATTTTTGTCAACTGATCAATACATAACCTCTTTTATGTGTGGTTTGGTTTAAAGACACCTTATTTAATATAAATTATTGATTCATTGACATTGAACTCATGGCCAACAGCACTATAACTCATGCCTAAACAAAGATAATTTGACACATATTTTCTCCTTAAGGCACTTCACAACCTTCTAGCCCTTAGAAATACTAGATAGCAAACACTTCAGTACAATGTTTGGGGGACATTTTGAACAGCAAAATCACACACACACACACACACACACACACACACACACACACACCCAAGCACAAAAATGTGAAAAACACGGCACTAAATAGACCATGAAAAGGACACTTCTTTAGCATGAGAGCTGAAAAAGATTGGATCTCAGCTGAGAACATTCACCTTGGGCAACTCAAATTTGTCCCCATTCTGCACATGTCCACAAATGACCAGGAAAGCACCAGGAGTGTTGATTTGGGGTTACAGATAAATTGTAGCATGTAGGTGAATTCACAACTATGAAATCCATGAATCATGTGGATTGACTATATCAATATACTCAAATCAGACAGTAGCATATATGATTAAAGGCAGATTACAGTAGAAGCAGCACGGCCTTAGTTTGTACTGGCAATAGCTAAATCGCAGGATAGCCATGCTCAATGGCAATGGAGGTTTATACAAATATTTTCTGATTCCTTACAAATTGGGAGTACACAAGAATATGGAACCATCCCTCATCGTCAAATTACTTACAAGACATATACAACCTGTCTGCTTTAACGAATTAAGGCTTGCAGGTATTGACATTATTCTAGGAGCTGGTGCTGTTGGTATATTTTTCACATGTATTTTAGGAGCCTCCTCGTGGAATATTTCCGCTCATAGTAAGGACACAGGAAATAGAGTAAGTCATAACATTGTTTATTTGGCGTAGGGCTGCAAGCTCATGAGTTGGCTCTGAAGGACTCAGGAAAATTCCCACCAGCAACTCTTTTTGTATAATTTTCAAGTAAATGATTACCTAGGGCAGTGGCTCTCCAAGAGTGGTTTCTGAACCAGCAGGAACTTGTTAGAAATACAAATGCCTGGGGCGCACTGAGACCTACTATATCACTAGATGGGGCCTAGTGATCTGTGGTTGAACAAGCCCTCCAGGTGACCCTCATGGCTCTCCAGTTTGAGAATCATTGACCTCAGGAATCTTTCTAATCATATCCAGGTCACTTCAGTAGTGAGCATAGGTACATGGACCCTGGATCTGTGATTTCATCTTAAATAAGTGAGTTCATTACTCACTTAATGAAGCTTTAATCATATATTTCCCGGAACCAGTACAAAGTAATAAAATGCCTCTTTAAACTGATAGCATAAGCCTAATTTTTTAGGACATACTTTGAAATCAATTCACATTAAAAATTAATGAGTTATTGTGAAATGTCTTAATACATGGCCTAGTAATTTATTGTCCCATCCATTGCGATAGGTTAATTTGAGTTAAGAAGTTTTTTTGTTTGTTTTTTAATGTCAAGGAGAGTGAGTATTCAGGTGTGGGATGTGTTTATGCTATGTATTTGTGGGTGTTTGTGAGTGTATTTGTGTGTATATAAGCAAAAGTCAGAAAGAAAAAAATCTGAATTATAATGAAATATGACATAAGCCATTATAAGGACATTTTTATAAGGAGATAATTCCCCAATTATCTAAGTAAATATTCATTATGTTAATTATGCTATAGCCTTACAGTCCACTGGAACATAATGTGAAATATGATCTATATTAAATAGAAGTCAGATTTTACTGAAGATTACCAGTATATTAAGGGAACACGAACGTTAGTGTCAAAAGGCCTTCACCTTTTTGCAGCCTTTGTTCTCAGGACCAGTCCCTTTTCCTCTCTGAAGCTCAGCTTCCTCATCTGTAAAATGAGGATATTGGATTTAGAGAGGACTATGGTGTCTGATCTAAATGTCTAGCTGAGGTGGAAACCAAGCTGGAATACAAGAGTTAGCTTGAGAACTAGCATCTCTGAGAAGAGGAAACACTTGAGGTAGAATCAGGTACTAAAAGTTTCAGAGATAGTCCTTCACTGTTGACTATTGCAAGATTGAATGGGATATGCAGGACCAGCAGAAATGGTCACCTAAAGGAAGAAATGTTGGGGAGGCATCAACATCAGGATCAAGGGGATGCTGCCTTCCTATAGTCCTAAGGGGAATGTATTTGAAATGATGTTCAAACTCCTGGGATATATAAAATGTAATTCCCCCTGGAATTCAGCCCACCTCAGGAAGCCAGTAGGATGACTGAATGATTGCCTATTGCCATTCACTTATGACAGCTCTGAAGTGCTGTTGACCTCATTGCCTGTTTCCTACTGTTATTCTTTTCCAGAGTCTGACCTCCAATCTGATTATCTGACCTGTGACCTCACCTGTTTCCAGCTAATTTTGTCAGATCTTCCAGTAGCAAAGCTTTGATATTAGTCCCAAGAGATTTTACTCACTCTTTACTATCTTGTTTTAAAATATAGGATGCATTATTATCCAGGTGTGGTGAAGCCACTGAAAAGAGAGTATGTTATACTCACAGTTCCCAAAAGAAGGGGGCTTCCCACACAGAGAAGCTCCAGGGTCAGTCAAGAGGCAGAGGGAAAATGTGGGCAAGCACTTTAATTTTGGTTTCCACAGGAAGGAATGAGTGAAGCAGAGTATGCAGGCTTAGGATTGGCTCATTTGAAAAATTTCTGGGGCTCTAAGACAGTGGGGCTGTCCCTAGTTGTCTGGTACCTGGCTCTGTGGTGATAAAGACAGGCAGATTAGTGGTGTGGAGTGTGAAACTAGGTGAAGGGAGGTGATTGGTATGGGCTTTGGATTGGTTGGTTTTCATATGAAAGACACACCTACAGGTAAACCCTTTAGTATCACTAGGAAATGGAGCCCTTTGTAAGTTTTAGCATATTTTGAAAGAGGTGAATACTGAAGTGTTTATGGATGAAATGATGTATCTGGAATTTGATTTTAAATCATCACAGCAAACCAAAAAGTGAAGCAGACTGATAACACAAGATTGACAAATTTTGGTAATTATAAAGCTGGATGAGGGGTACATGGAAATTCTATATGTGGTTCTTCTTTCATGTATTCATGGATATTTTCATTAAAAATTTTTACATGCAAGTTGAGAGACAGAGAAAAATAGGCATTAGACATTAGCAACCATCAGAAGATTGCTATTATATAAAAACCCAAACTCTATTGTACAATATTTATTTTTGCTATCATGAATCAAAAGCCCATTCTCTTTCCTTAGACTCTTGGATTGCTACGGTGACTTGATCTTTGTAATGTTTCCAAATATCTCCAGGCTAAAATTGACTTAGGTTAATCAAATTCTTTTTATAATCCATTTGTGTTAAGCAATGGAATTCCTAATGGTACAACTATAATCAACATGTTATGACTGTTTTATGATGAGAGGTCCTACTCAATTAGGGAATTTTCCTAATCAAAGGCCCTCCACTCTCAAGAGAGCTTCACTGAGTAGCTATGGAGGTTGCTTAATTAGTAAGGTTAAAACATCCTTCTGAAACAAGGTCAAGAATGACGTTTCTACCGTGCCAACTTGCAGCACTCAGAAAACTTTGTGTGAAAATTCCTGCAAGACTTATCAACAAAAAGAAAAGGAAAATATATTGATTTAATGATATCAATGGATTTTTCTTTGGGTACATTCTAGGTATTGAACCTACATAAGTATTTCCTAAAACGTGCCATAAAATGACCAACTTTTCATGTAAGAAAATGATTCCCAGAAATTTATTATTCTTGTTTGAAGAATTAAGAATACTTTAGCCTGGCCAGTATGGCTCAGTGGTTGAGTGTTGACCCATACACCAAGAGGTCATGGATTAGATTCCTGGTCAGGGCAAAGGCCCAGATTGTGGGCTTGATCCCCAGTGGGGGTCATGTAGGAGGCAGCCAATCTATATTTCTCTCTCCCTCTCCCTTCATCTCTCTCTCAGATCAATTTTTAAAAAAGCATAAAAAAGAATATTTAAAAAAAATACATGCACCATAACTAAGCCATTTAACAGAGGGAATTAAGAAAGAAGCTGTTCTCTGAGGGTCTTCTTTACATAGTATCTGCCCCTAGTCTAGCACTGCAAACACCAAAAGGATCAACAAATCCCTGCTGTTTAAGCAAGTAAGGTCTTCAAGAACAACAGTATAAATGAAATAGGATATCTATATTAAAAATCTGTGTGTACTAAAAAACACAGATTAATCTCAAGAACATGTTGAATGAAAGAAGCCAAACACACACACAAAAAAAATAAACACTGCTCTATAATCTCATTTAAATGAAGTTCAAGAAAAGGTAAAAATTAAGTCATGGTGACAGAAGAGAGAAGAGTGGTTATTTCCCGGGGGAAGAAGAAGATTATGACTAAAGAAGAACACGAGAAAAATTTCTGGAGTGATGGAAATATTCTATACCTTGATGTAGGTGGTGGTTACATGGGTGTACAAGGATGTAGAAATTCAGTGAGTTGTACACTTAACACATTGCAGACAGATCATGAGAATTCTCGCTTCATATTACACAGTGTTTTTCAAAGTATCATACTTTAAAAAGATATTAACTTGTAAGAACATGTAATAAATAACTTCAAAATGCAATGGGTATTTAATTTTAAAGTGTGCCTTTAACATTTATGTAAAACATTTTTTGTACTCATTCAATAGAAACTTATCTGGCCACTGGGTAAAGCTAGCAATAAAACTACTGGTCCACAATGTGTTAAGATTTGCTCAGTTTACCCCATGCAGTTTATACTTCAACTAGAGGCCCAGTGCACGAAATTCGTGCATGAGTGTGTGTGTGTGTGTGTGTGTGTGTGTCCCTCAACCCAGCCTGCACCCTCTCCAATCTGGGACCTCTCAAGGGATGTCCGACTGCCCTCTCACAATCCAGGATTGCTGGCTCCCAACTGCTCACCTGCCTGCCTGCCTAATTGCCCCTAACTGCTTCTGCCTGCCAGCATGATCACCCCCTAACCACTCCCCTGCCGGCCTGATTGATGCCTAACTGCTCCCCTGCCGGCCCGATTGCCCCTAACTTCCCTCCTCTGCTGGCCTGGTTACTCCTAACTGCCCTCCCCTGCCAGCCTGGTCGCCCCTAACTGTCCTCCCCTGCTGGCCTGGTTGCCCTTAACTGCCCATCACTGCAGGCCTGGTCACCCCCAACTGTCCTCCCCTGCAGGGCTGGTCACCCCTAACTGCCCTCCCCTGCTGGCCATCTTGTGGTGGCCATCTTGTGTCCACATGGGGGCAGCCATCTTGTGTGTTTGGAGTGATGGTCAATTTGCATATTACTCTTTTATTAGATAGGATGAGAATTAAATAAATAAAATTCATATAGCCATCCTAGCCTCGATTCTGGAAAAAGCACAAGAGAGAGGAGTGAGCAGTGTCACATATAAAGAATATTGGCACATTTACTCAACAGATCAAGAATAAAGAGGAAGAATATAGACCAAGGATATAGAGGAAGTAAAAATCTGTGGTCTAAACAATGGAGTGTATATGGATAATGCCAGCTGTTTTACAGCAGGGCCACACCTGTGCATCTATTTAATCCCTACAGTGCCTGGCACATTGTAGGAACCTAATAAGTAATAAAGAAATGGATTAATTAAACCAATTTATAAAAACAAAAGTCATTATTTTATAAACGGGCTATGCTTCCTGGGACGAATGTGATTGTTTGATTTATTTTGCATTACAGAAAAACACAATTACAAGTGGGGAACACTCCCTGTGTTTTTGTAATTCTGATCTCACATTAATGTGCTCACACAACATATATCAAAGGTCTACTTGGTGGGAGGCCTGCCAACTTATTAGGACCATTTATTGTCCTGAAAGAAAGCACTCGCAGAAGATGAGGACATGACATGTTTTGGCCAATTCCTGAATAATAACAAAACAGTCTTCACACAAAATAAAGATACTCCAGTCAGCATGATCTCTGATTCAATGCTAGTTCTACAATTTTTCATTACTGCCTTCCTCACTGCTGTGTGAACAGTGGGTGGCATTCTACAAAAGCTGATTAAGGGTGGGATTTCAATTGCTGAAAATTGAAGGACTCTACCCCATGCTGACAATTTGTTAATCAAAAATTGCCATTTCTACCACCATGCAAGCTTTAGCCCATCTTATTTTCATCCCCGATGCCGTGTTATAGATTCTCCCCTCAATGAGACTGAATGCTTTTTTCCTAACAGTAAAAAGGTTTTATGGGTTCATCAAGAGGCTAAATCCCTCTAATTCCAATAAATCAAATTCCAAAGTGGAAGGAACATATTTCTATCTATATTTGCTACTTTTCCTATCAGTTGATAAAAATCCACAGATTTGTGCTGACATGGAGTTTATCAAAGTTTTTTAAAAAGTATTTTATTGTTTACACAATTGCTGAGAATTCCCAGGATTTGGCTGACAGCCTCTGGTTAAACCCAGAAACCCTGCTTTGGGGAATCCAGCTTAAATAGTAGTCGGTCAAGGGAAACAGGAATCTCCATGCAAAAGGATGTATCTTTTAGGCAGCATTTATTTTAAAATATTAGAAATATCCTAACTGTTCAAATTTTGAGAGATTTTGCAAGTGTTAATAAATTTTGCAAATGTTAAAATGATGCTAATGGCAAGTTTTCAAAAATGTAGGAAAATAGTTGCTAAATAGGAAGAAGGTATAACTATTTTTAAACGTAAGCCTATGCATTAAAAACAATTAGAAGCAACTATATCTGAATAGTAATAGCTTTAACATAGAAACAAGAAAATCCACTGAAACTAAAGCATTGGCATTCATATTCCAAAGTGAGTGAAGGTGAGATGGGAAACTGTGGCAACAGGGGTCATTTTGGCTTCATTTCTAGTTTTATCTTTCCATTTAATATTGACTTATGTCAAAATTATTCCAGGGCTAGGATTCAAAAGACTTGAGATAATTCAGAGAAACCACAACTTGCTGCCAGCTTATTTAAGACATATTGGCCTTCTTAATTTACTTGTATACTTTGCCAATCAGAATTCAATTTGATGAGGTTTTTATTGGCCAGTTAGAGCCTTGTTTTATCACAGGGGCCACACTCCTTGATGTGTTTTTCTGCCAAACAAACTATTACACAATTCACAGGTTGTTGGAAGGATTCATGGTCTTTCCCCAAATTATGTCCTGCTTTGTGCCAGATCCTGTAGATACAAAAGCTATTATTGCTCTAGAAGTTGGCTAAGGAAAAAAGGTTATCTTTATCGAAATATTAGGGAACAAACATGTGTGGTACAGGCATTCAGAGAGGGATAATCAATGTAGGCTGGAATAAAATAAAGTAGCATTTATTGAGCACATATTAAATAGTAGTCATGAAGGTTTTTATATACGTTATCTTTTCTTAATTTTCAACAATTGAACAAGAGGAAACAGGACAAAAGTGTTCACAATGTTTCCTTGAGTTGAGCTAAAACGCAAAGAACAGTATGCTTGAAACAGGGCGGTGTAGCTTCTGTAACTTACTGTGGCCAGTCAGCAGGTCACTTTATTTCTGGACCTCAGTTTACTCAAGTGTCAAATTCCTACCCCAATGACTGCTTGATGAAAACACCAGATAAAGCAATACAAATAAAAGAGCAGAATGCACAATGTAAGCTGATAGATGATATATAAATTTAAGGTACATGCAAATGAGAAATGTATCATCATTACCTGTTTCCATGCTTTTTAACTAAGGCTTTAATGGCTTTGTCTGTAATCTGGCATCCATTAATGCAGAGTCCTTGAAGGCTGAAAGTTAACCAAAAAAATTACATCTCAATGTCTTTATTTAAAAAGAAAGATTTCAAACCAAAATCTTGCAGTTTGTTAATTATTCAAATAGCCTCAAAAATACCTAAAGAGGAATTTTATTTTGGTAAACAATATACTTTAATTTTGATTTATGAACTTTGTGGGCTCAATAAATCAGCCACAAATATAGATAGATGATAGATAGATAGATAGATAGATAGATATAGATTGATAGATCTATCTTTACTTATTGGATTTCTTTTCTATGGCTTTTCTTTTGTCTGTAGAATACATACTTTCATTTCATTTGTTCTGTCAAGGCTTTGGTTGTGTCTAAGCACTATGGTTATTTAAGGGATATGGAATGTTCCTGGGTGTGGTCTTTACAACCATAGTTTCCATCATCACCACCATGTTATTAAGCCAAAAATAATTTCCTATAGAGATAAATTAAGGGAAACATACAATGATATAATGATCATTACAGAGATTCTCTATGCTCATCACCAAGCCAAGCTTTAGCTAGAAATTGACAATAAAATAAAATATAGTGAGTCTCACATAGCACTTGATTTTAGATTTATCACCAAATATAGTGGGACATAAAAGCAACAGTACTTCTTATATGACACATTTCTTCCCATCAGATGCACAAAATCAGAAAAGCTGAAGGAGCATATTACCTGACAATCACCAAATTATATCAGCAGTATGGATTCTTTATGAAAACAAGGCTCCATTTTAAAAGACTAAACTTCACTAAAACTTGAAGTTGACTTTATAGAAAGTCCTTATTTTAAAACACTATATGCGGAAATGTTTCACTTTGAGAAGCATGACTAGAGGACTCTTGATAAAGCACTGATCATTGTAATGGTTATCTCACATTATGGCTTGGAGCAAAGGAAGAAAAATGAAGCAACAGCCCTGGTACTGAAGACTTCCCTCCCCATCAGCCGTGCCATCTGCAACTTTGAAGCAGGCCATGGAGGAGCTGGCAGTGGCATCACTTCCCTTACACAGACAACTGAGGTGAGAGAAGGTCAATTGTGATATCAGAATGGATATTCAAAAATGTCTGGTTTTCTCTTTCCTTCCAGAAATATAGTAAAATTGCAATTTCTCATTCCATGGAAGTTATTGCTTTGACCATGATATGTAATCAGTTGCTTTACAATCCAGTACATGCTTCACCACGTCCTCTTTCCTTGCCTCCCCAGACAGCGCCTGCTCTTCCAGCCTGGGCTCTGGACTGAGCACGACAAATGGCAAGGTAATTTGGGTGCGTTACCTTGAAGCTCCCTGTATAAGGGCCATCACACCCACGTCTGTGGCCCCAGACCAACTTATGTCCACTGCTGTCAATCTGCTGCAAAGGGCCCCCGCGTGGAGCAGGACCTTGTCTCCCGTAAGCCCAGGGCCACTGCAGCTGGTCACATTCAGCTCCTGGTGATTAAAACCAAGTGAGCATTCATTAGAAAGGTTTCAGAATCCCTTCCGAACAGGCCATGATCAGGAGATTTTAGCAACTAAGAGAGAGGATTAGGGAGTAAGCAATCACCTTAGAAGCTGAGATGTAAACAGCTCAGAAAGAAGGAAGAAGAACATGACGAAAGCAACTAAAACTAGCATGTTCCTGTTTGGCCCAGCCCATCTTCCTTCTGGCCTGTTCACTGAGCCTGCCACAGCTTCCTTCTGATGGCAGGGGATTACACTAGGGGAGAGGAGGAACTCGAGAGCCGTTGTAGGATTACAGGAGCTCGCCCAAACAACCAACAATTACGTAGCCATTAATATGTATTTTTATGAAAAGCTTTTAATTGAGAAAACCAAGGCTTAAGGGAAAATGATGACTACAAGATGTTTTATATATTTTAAAATCTCCATTATGTTCTTTAAATATTGTTTTAAAATGCTTTTTAATATGTATTAACTTTGTAGCCTAAAAAAAAATATTCTTTTCCAGCAAGGCAAAACTGATTTATAGTGGGAAAATTCAGAACAGTGATTAGCTCTGGAGGATGGTAGTGTGGGGATTAAGTGAGAAGAGGTATGAGGCAACTTTCTGGGGGTGGGGGGATAATGTTCTATATCTGGATAGGGGTAGGTTTCATAAGTATACACATTTGTCAAAACCCCATAAGTAGTGCATTTACAATATGTGCATTCATTATATATAAATTTTACCTCAAAAAGAACTGTAATGATACACATACTAAACTATTTAGGAATGAAGTATACCAGATACCTATAACTTACTTCAAAACTATTTTTTAAAAAGATGGATTGATGGACAATAGAGGAATGGATAGATAGATTTGTGCTAAAGTGACTATACTATCACTTAATTGTAAAGCCCAGATGGTATTTGTGTTAACTGTATAATTTCTCCAATTTTTAAGTATATTTTAAACTTTTCACTAAAAAGTGTTGGAAACTCCAGCCAAGACCTCGGTCTGGTCTACCTTCAATCCACATTGAATCTGGGAGCACATTAGAATTGCATTACCAATACAGAGTGGCAAAAGTGGGAGATGCTGGTTTGCCTGCCTAGATTCTAAAACAGATATTTAGATATAAGTGCTCTTTTTATCAAAAACTTATTCATCCATTGGATATGTCACTCTATTATTTCTTTCTGAGCTGAATTGGACTCCTTGAATCCTTAGAATCTAGTCGGTTTTGGACCTCATCCTCTGTAATGGCAGCCTTACTGATACTGCAGGAAGTATCAGTATGTCCCCTCACATGCATGACAGGAGCTACTCCCATTTTATGTAAAAAAAGATCACAGATGCCTGGCCAGCATGTTCAGTGGTTGAGCATCAACCTCCGAACCAGGAGGTCATGGTTCAGTTCCTCGTCAGGGCACATGCCTGGGTTGCAGGCTTGATCCCCAGTGTGGGGTGTGCAGGAGGCAGCAGATCGATGATTCTCTCTCATCTCCCTTCCCTCTCCCTTCCTCTCTGAAATCAATAAAAATATATTTTTTAAAAAGATCATAGAAATCAATCATTCTAGGCTAGAAGTTTGTTCTCCCAGATAATAGGAATTTTCTGCCAATAGAACCTGAATTGTTTTCAGAGGCTAAGTTAAAACTGAATTATCTGAAATCACAATGACCTTGGAGTCTTCTCCCATGGCTCTGATCCATCCTTTGATTGCCCACTCCCATTCCTGCTTCAAAGACACTAAAGGCTGACGAGCTTCACACTTACTCGGGGAGGACTCCCAGCGACTGCCTGAGGTCCCGGATGGCAGCACTCTGCTTTCTAGAACTCAAACAGCCAACACTGGCAGGCATTCCCTGTTCACTATGAACACCAAAAGTATCATGTTCAATGTTATTCTAATTAAAGATTATAAAAATTAATTTTGTTTGATATGTCATGCTTTTTTATTTAATGACATCTGGATATATCCTGAAGCACCAAAGAAACAGGCGTAGATTCAAGTCCTGCCTATTTGTTTACAGAAGGGTTTGGCCCTTTTTGTGCTCTGGACTCCTTTGGTGAGCTTATGGTGAACCTGGGTCAGAATAATGTTTGTAAAAGAATAAAATATAATATATAGGGTTGCAAAGGAAACCGATTATATTGAAATAGTTATCAAAATTTAAAAAAAATTTTTATATAGTAACATATTTGCTTCTTTATTAATATGTTATAGGATATGATCTATTTGCTGGTCTATAGCTGTCATAGTTTTGAAGTAGTGATAGACATAAACTACAAGTTGAGATTCTGCAACTACTTTAATGTGAAAAGAAAGTAAGTATGCTTTCTAGTGGTGACTAAGTCACAGGTATTGCTAAGACTAGATGACTGGCTGCCTAAAGTCATTGTAGAAGGAGATGCTGAATTTCTGTAGGGTAAAAGTGAAAATAAACACATGAGTGTTTTTTCCTTCCAAGTTCACAAACCCCTTGCAGGAACAAAATGAAATGAGAGATGGAAATAAGAAAGAAAGCTTCAGAGCTTCTAGCTGACAGTTTATCTATCCTTCTGTTAGGACAAGCTGGGAAAGGAAAAGTGAGGAAAACAAAAGAGAAAGAGAGAGAGAACAGTACTGGCAAAACAAATGAAAGTGTAGTATATACATGTGCTGGCAGTAAGAATAGAGAAAGAAAAGGCAGGAACAAAAATGAGATGAGGAGACTAAAATGAGAAAGTTTCATTTCCAAGGCTCCACAGGTGGGGTTAGTTACAGTGGTGTCCTGATCCGGGTGTGACCGCTTTCACAGGCAACTCTTTGTCTCAGCTCCTTTGTCTACCAGCAGCCCTGAAACAGGATACTAACAGCAAGGATGTAGGAAACCTGGCAAGTCTACCAAGATGCATACCCCAAAGCCTACAATAACCACTGACGCATAGCAACAAATTTAGAGATGATTTTCCTAATTTTTCATTAATTTCAACAAAAACCAAACCTGTTTGTGATGGCCAATATTTCCCATGGTATTTGTTAGATGGTATTTGTTAGATGAGCTGACATTTGCTCCTATTCATTAATCTGAAACTCAAGGAATAATAGGGACAAGAAATAAAGTGCCAAAGGGAATTTTTTGCAAAAACTAATAAAATTATTTCCAACACTTCCACCTTTCCTACTCTATAATGTACATTGCTTCAAATTCAAATATTTTGTGACTAATCGTGGACCATTTCTAAGAGAAGCGGTGCCTGCCCTCTTCTCGCTTAAGCCTACAGTTCACACAAGAGTGAGACATTAAATGGGAGTGTGTTTATTGTTTTTAGAATGTGTGTCTCCTCCTTAGGCCAAGCTTAGCCTGAAAAATAAGCATGTATAAAGAATATATGGGCTGGGGGAAATTAACTATGAAGCAATGTAGCCAAGTTTTGAGGGCTATATCAACAAGCTCTCCATTTCCGAGGGGATGATTTCAGTGCGATGAGCTAGCTTTTATCTAATCCCAGTTTCTGAATGTTGAAAATCTAGTAAACAGTGTTTGAAAGAGGCACCTCCTGCTGATGACACTTCATAACCTAGGTCTTTTGGATAAATTATTGCCTATAAATCTAAGAAGCCCTTCCTTTCCTCTAACAACCCATCTCATAATCTTTCTCCTTTCTTTTTGTTTATTCACATTTTATTTACATTGAAATAAACTGTACAAAATTGACTTTCCTCACCAAAAATAACAGCAATATTTTCTGTATTATTCCTAGATAAACTACAAAACACATTTTTTTAGGTTTTCCAGGTTTTGCTTATAAATCAAGACGAGGCAGTAGATATAGTCATGGACAAAGACAGAATAAAACAGACAAATCTGTTGTCAGTATCCATGGTCATGGTCTCTGATCCTGTCTTGACCATGAAACAGAAGTGTTCGACATATACTTGCTAAAAAGCTTATGAAGATATAGACTCAACCAAGAAATGTAAACAGCAACATCCAGATGTGGAACAATGGCAGGTTCTTCCTTCAATGTTTAACAGTAATTTGTTTCTTTAAGATCATCAGATAAAGACAAAATCTACACTGAAATCCTTGTTTGGCAAGCTCACATTTCTTTCACTATCTGGTAATTCCCTTAACTGTCCATTACAGATTTTCAATAGTATACTTAAAACTCCTACTATTCAAAGGTTAGTCATGAGCTTCATTGTAAAATTTTTATTCCTTCCTCCCACACCTCTCTTTCTCCTTTCTGTATGCAAAAATAAACTGATCTTCTCCATGCTATTTAACTTACATAAGCACTTTTTTATTCCTAACAATGGTATGTATTAATTTGGGATGTCCCAGAAGTAGACCCTGAGATGAGAATTTGAGTAGTGGGGCTCAGGAAACATCAGTAGCTTATTGATATGTCTCTCAAAGCTTGGCAGCACTGCCAGGAAGCCATTCAGTTTGATAAGAACCCACCTTATTTGGAGAAGATTCTCTAGGTCAGTGGTTCTCAACCTTTGGGTGGAGACCCCTTTGGGGGTCAAATGACCCTTTCACAGGGGTCACCTAAGACCATCAGAAAACACATATATAATTACATATTGTTTTTGTGATTAATCACTATGCTTTAATTATGTTCAATTTGTAACAATGAAATTGGGGGTCATCACAACATGAGGAACTGTATTAAAGGGCCGCGGCATTAGGAAGGTTGAGAACCACTGCTCTAGGCCATTCTGGATTGTAGTAGATCACTTCTGAACCTTCTCTAGACTAGTCTAGACATATACATTCCAAGAAATTTCACATAACCTCTTTCAATTACTGACAGTGATGTAGAATGTCAGAGTTTTAAAAACTAAACATCTGAAGGGTACCTTTAGGATATAGGTACCTTTGAGTGTAGTTATGCCAAATAATATCTTTGTGAATTACATTCTGTATGCCTTCAGAATTTATGATGACAGATCTGTTTTGACCAGTCTGTCTTTCTCCTTAGAATCGGCTCTGATGATAATTGTCTAAAGCAGGGATGGAGAACCTTTTTTCCACCAAATGCCATTTTGATATTTACAATATCATTCACGGGCCATACAAAATTGTCAACTTAAAAATTAGCCTACTATATTTGGTCAAACATTTAATTAACTCACCCCTAATGCCTTGGCAGAGCCAGTCCAAATGATTTTGTGGGCCGTAATGGCCCGTAGGAAGGATGTTCTCTACTCCTGGCCTAAAGCAACATTCACAAAGTACGTTTCATGAAACCAACATTAAATACATTCCATGGAGAGAAGAGGCTTCTGTGGTAGAATGTACTTTCCAAAGATGGTAGCAACAATATCTCCAAGACTACATGCTCTTATGGAATTTTGCTACTTCTTCCTCCAGATGTGGGAATTGAATTCCCCTGCTCTTGTGATCTTATGACTGACTCACTTGAAAGTAACAAAATGCAGTGGAAGCAATGCAGCATGATTTCCAAGGTTAAGTTATAAAGTCATCTTGTGAGTTGAAACACTCACATTGAAAGTCTGAGCTACCATGTAACAGTTTTACTGCCCCAAGGTATCCATGTTGTGAGGAAGCCCAATCTAGCCTACATGGAGAGACCACAAAAAGAAGCCTGAAGGTGACATGAAGAGAGATGCCCAGCCAGTCGCCAGCCGCTCTCATCACCTGCTTTTCTAGCACCAGCCACCACCAAGACAGAACCACCCAGGTGAGTCCTTTCCAAATTTCTGACCCACAGAAACAATGAGAGATAAAGAAATGATTATTGTTTTCATCCTTTAAATTCTGGGGCAATTTGTTTCACAGCAATAGTACAAGGAAGTTCCATAACAAAAACTGGGCAAAACCAGGTTCAAATAAAATCTTTAGGCTTTTGTTTTCCCCTAAAGATTTCTCAGAGCCTTCATATGCTACTAAGGCCAGCATTTAGGATGCAGTATTCCCTAATTTATTTCAACAAGAAACCACTTTAATAGCTACTCTCAAGGGATAACTTTCAGAAATGCTGATCTAATATGGTGCTCTCTTCTCATTTTTAGCTTTCCCTTTTCCTCAATGATGTGAACTACAGATAATAATTTTACATCACCATGATCATAAATTGAAGAATAAACAAACAGTCATTGGCCAGCCCAGAAAGAGTCACTGCTTGGTAACAAGTGTGTGTGACCTAAACTCATTCCAGCAGTATCAGAGAGCAAACAGAATAAACACTGAATGTCACTATTTGCTGTGCCAATAATAGCTCCAGGATGTGCCATTCTTCCAATGGTTTGAAAAACATTTCAATGCACTGAAATTTTCATAACTCTCTGGCTCTTCTGACTATCACAGTATAAAACTGAAAAGCTCTAAAAAACTGATGAGAGACAGAGGGGGGGGGGGAGAAAGAATGGGGTGGGGTTGAGAGCGAAAGAGTCCCTAATCTCTTTGAGAAGAATAAAGTAATTATGCAGAAAATTCCACTCAGTATAATATCAGTTCCCTATCTGGCTTTAAAATAGAGTGCTTCTCCTGTTCAGAAAATTCTGGAAGGCCAGGAATGAGGATTAAACAGCTAGTGATTGGGAAATTTGCCCACTTTGTAAGGGTTGAAAAATTAGATAGTATTGAGAACTTTAAAAATAGTTCATATTTCTAACCAAATATCTGAAATGAGAACTAAGGTAAAGAGATCAAACCTTAGTAAATATATAACAAGGGAGTATCACTTACTGATTTCATTAAAGAATAGGAGGGAGGAGTTACTCTTCTGATGCCCAGTTACTCACTGTACGCCTATCAATGTATGACATTGGATTACCTAACCCATGACTCAGTTTCTCCATGAATAAATGCCACTCAGTTTCTCTCCCTTTAACCTGACGAACTCTAAATATAGAGTCAGACTAAGGTGTGGCCCATGAGGCACTCCCCTTGGGTGTAAATTTAAGAGGATGTTCAAAATCTCAGTTATTAAGATATATATTATTTAATGCAATATTTTTAAAAATAAAAATTAATGCAAACAAAATCTATGATGAAAATAAATGTCAAAACTTTCAATAAAAACAGGATCAATATAGCTGATTTTTCCTTTCGCCTCAGGTTCAAATATAGCTCAGCATGGCCTTGTTACAGAGCCCCAAAAGTCACATAATTTGAATTCCATCAACACATCACACATGATAGTTGTTACAGATAACAAATCAATGCTTATATTGATCTAGGTACCCCCATGCAATTCTGAAACATTCTTTTGTATGTAGATCATATTATTTATTTAAGCAACTACTTCAGGACTTTGCACTAGTCAAAATTCTGATAGATAGCCAACTTCAACAGATATAATTATAGATGAGATACACATAGAGATATATCTATAGATGGAGCTATAAATCCCAAATATACTGAAATTGATTTTTTTCATCACACGCAGGCATTCTCATCCCTCTCCCCTCCCTTCCTATTCTCAGTCACCTGATCAGCAGAAGTGGTTTTACTGTACTTTCACAGGTAAGTGTAAGATGAACACAGAAGATAGGAACTCAACAACTTACACAGAGAAATCCTGTGAAGAACATAGAGTCCACACCTCTTCCCAACAGCTCTATCATTTGGGTCAAAGTATTGGGAGCAGATTTTTTCCTCCAACAAAGAATTTGTTCCTCTTTAATCACAGTAGCTTCTATATGTAGCATATGAGACAGGGTCTGTTATTCAGTTTAAGAACAAAGATGGGACCCAAATGAATCAAATGCCCATTGCAATAGCCCTGTGGCCCAAAGATTGGGACTCAGGGGTGTTTATTTGAATAACTCTCTATTATTCTAATTATTAAAGTAATATATGTTCTTTATTGATCAGTAAATGAAAGAAGAAAGTAAAAGCCTCCTACGATGGGATTATAAAATGGTGTAGCTGCTTTGGAAAACAGTATGGCAGTTCCTTAAAATGTCAATTATAGAGTTACCATCTGACCAAGAAATTCCATTTCTAAGTATATATTGAAAAGATATGAAAACATATGTCCACACAAAAACTTGTAAACAAATTTTCATAGCAGAATTATTCTTATTAGTCAAAAGATGGAAACAACCCAAATGTGCATCAACTGATGAATGGGTAAAATAAATATGATATATGCATATAAGGTAATATGTTTTGGCAATAAAAGTAACAATATATGCTGTAACCTGGATGAATCTTGATGCAAGCCAGACAGACAAAAACTGCATATTATATGAAATGTCTTGAAGAGGCAAATCCATAGAGCCAGAAAGTAGATTAGTGACTGTTAAGGGCTGAGGGAAGGAGAAATAGGGAGGGACTGCTAATGGGTACAAAGTTTCTCTTGGGGGTAATGAAGGTGTCCTAAAATTAGATAGCAGTGGTGATTGCAGAACTTAGTGAATATACTAAAACCTACTGAATTGTACACTTCCAAGGGGAGAATTTAATGGTTTTTAAATTGTGTCTCAGTTCTTTCTTTAAAAGCTAACCCTAAATCCAAGACATAAAAATAAGTAGTTAATATTGTCAATGTTGCAAATTATCTCCTAATGCGTATCCTCCAGTCAATCCACTCAAAAATGGTTCTATTTGTCGTTAATGCAGCTAAAACATGAATGCCTCTAAACTTTGTTGTCTATATGCAGAATCATTTGCTTTGTGCTTAACATTCACATTAAGGTAGACAATGTTTCAAGAACATTTCTTCCAAGCTTCCCCTCAGCCCTAAGGCGAAACTGCATTTCCTGCTCTCTTGTAAATATTCATTAGTAAGTCTATTGGTTAATAAGTAATTATTATAACTTCCCTGGAAGAACAACAGGTTTACTAAGTTAATAGGCGTGTGTGTGTGTGTTTGTGTGTGTGTGTATATACATATATAATATATAATTGAGAGACAACTTTATATATTTCAATTAAAGCTCTAATTTTAAAAGATATATAAAAACAATATTAGCAAGACCATAAGTCCACCACCCTCATAAAATTGCTTTTATTTCTGCATATATGCAAATTGCCTTCTATATGCTTAGAGAATTTTTATTGTTGAAATCTGAATATAACAATAATAATACACATTCTATTTACCCTGAATAAACAGTTTCCATGTATCTTTAGAATTAATATCATTTGTGTGGTTTCATAACATACCCTTGTGCCAAGTGAAAATGCATATAACCATTCCTCTAATATTAAATATTATAGGTAAAGTTATACTGAACAGCTTTAATGTAGAAATATATATTGAATATGGAAATATTAAAATAAATTTAATGTGCATATATAAAATATTTAATCTTGGGTAGTCCACTAAAAAAATTTCTGCATGAGAAATTATGTTCTCTTATTGCAAATTACCATATTACCTCCAAAAGTTAATCAATTTATAGAGCCACTAAATATTGCTGATACTTATAATATTTTAAATGATTTTAGTTGGCATATTTTAGTTGTTTATTTTATAGTAGAGGCCCAGTGCACTGGGGAGGGGGTCCCTCAGCCTGGCCTGTGCCCTCTCAGAGTCCACGACCCCTCGAGGGATGTCCGCCTGTTGGCTTAGGCCCAATCCCCCCAGGGGCAGCTCCTGCATTGAACATCTGCCCCCTGATGGTCCATGTGCATCATAGCAACCAGTCATTCTGGTCATTCTGCTGTAATGGTCGCTTAGGCTTTTATTATATAGACTAGAGGCCCGGTGCATGAAATTCATGCATGGGAGGGGGGCCCCTCAGTCTGGCCTGCACCCTCTCGCATCTGGGACTGCTGGCTCCTAATTGCTCACCTGCCTGCCTGCCTGATCGCCCCTAACCACTCTGCCTGCCTGCCTGATCGCCCCTAACCACCTCTGCCTCAGCCCCCAACACCACGGTTTCATCAGAAAGGTTGTCCAGAAGGACATCCATAATGACATCCAGAAGGTCGTTTGGCTGTCTGGTGTAATTAGCATATTATACTTTTATTATTATAGATATTCCTGCAGCAATGAGCTTTTAGAAGTTCACTTTCTATTTGTTTCCCCTTAATTACTCATTCAATATTTATTATATACCTATTAAGAGTGAAATACAAGAAAATGTCCCTGTCCTCATGGAGCTTACAGACTAAGTGAAATGCATTAATATCCTCTTTTTCATTTATCTTTTAAAGTTTGGCTGTCTTCTTTAGAAATATGAATTTTTTAAAATATTGTATATATCAGCCCCTTTAGGGTTTTTGAATGGTATAGAAATTTTAAATATGTATATTATTAAAGCTATCAATCATCCCCTTCGTTTGTTTTTTTAAAAATGAAGTTATCCTGACATATATTGAATAAATATTCTAATCTTTGTCGACTTTTATTATAATTTGATTAGATGTTTATACTATTCTATATATATTTATTTTGAAACATGATGAAGCAAAGATTCATCTTAACTGAAACACTGTCCTGTTTCTAAAATACCCATATATAACAAGATTTCCTTAACCTCCTTAACACTCACGCTCACACACTCACACAGAGTTTTACATACACATCATTGCCTGATGTTGCTACTCTCTGTGGTATTCCTATTTTTACTGTAGCAAAACTCTGTTTGGGGAATTGTTGGCTTATGGACTAAACCTGATACACACATTACAAAAGAATATAGTCACCAGATGCAAAATGAATAAAGACAGTAAGTGTGTAATAAAGAAGATAGTCATAAAAACTGAGTAAATTATAGTCAGGAGTAAAGAGTTGTGATATATTTATATTAAAAGTTATTCTAGAAAATGTTCGTGCTGGGTCTGTCTTAAAATGAGATTTCCTGCCATAGAGGAATGTCATTTAGTCGACAGAACACAGGGCAATGGTGAATGTTGAGAGGGAAGGATAAAGAGCTACAGGCAGCAAGACAGTAACTCTCATGCTGGGAGTGAGGACCATAGCATGGTACAGATAAATATTGAAGAGCTTGCTGACTGAAGTCAGAAGTTGGGTGAGCTGGGGCAGGAGGCCACTGGAGATTGCTTTATCAGAAAGATACAGAAAAGCGAGAAGGTTATTTAGGCACAGTTTGGGGCCAGGCAGAGGGAGGAGGCTGGAAATCCAGTAGACAACAGTGGAGCAGCCAGAGGGATTTTTATATGCAAAGTGACTGAAAGCAATGGATGGAGAGCAGTAACTGCTAAGAGGCAGGGAGAGAGGGTGGAAGGGAGGGCAGGGATGATGTAGGTCCAGCTGGCAACAAACTATTGTTTTCAAAGAAGGAAAGCAAAAGGTACTTTAAAAGACTGACTTCTTTGATAGAGAATAATACAAAACTTGAACATTATCCTCAGAAGGTACTGACCTATTTTAAGATATAAATGCAGTTTAATTTTGTTACTACACAGTATGAGAAATTAAATAACAACTGCATGATGTGTCCAAGGCCACAGAATCGGTGTCAGTGGTACTTGTGTTAATCTGCTTTTTACAAGGCCATTAAAGTGTGCTGCATTGCTTGCCTACCTGCCTCCACCGGCCAGATAATCCCAGCAGGCTAGTTTCAGGTGGCACGATTGTTGAAACTGCCACCACTGTTTTCTAGGTCTTTCCAGTTAAATGCCTTGCAATTCTTAGGCACGCTGTAACCCATAAATTGAAATTGCCAATCATGAGGATGGTTCTCTAGAGAAAATATTAGAATAAGGAAGTAATTATACCGGGGAGGGGTCTAGAAAATAGATGTCAAGCAGCTTGGGGGATAAAAGCAGTCTTATCCTGAAAAATAATTCCAATTTACATTTGACACCATAACAATGCCCCAACTGGCAAACAAAGGACTACACTGGCATCTATTTGAGGGGTGTTCTACAACATATCTTCCACATCGATGGGGGCATTCATTTTCATTGAATCCTAAAGCATCAACATCTCGGCTCTCCTAGAGCGGGGCCAACCTTCCCAACTGTGGCTTCTCTTCCCACAGTTCCCAACGCAGTCCTTGGTAATTCTCCTGGGAAGACAGCATTCCTTTCAGAAATCCCGCTGTGGAATTTTGTGACCTCTTGCTCTATCCCTGACCTCAAAAAACTGTCTGAATTTTTATGACATCACCTACTATACAGCAAATCCACTTCAAACACTTAGAAGCTTTTTTTAAAAAAAATAAAAGTGTATCATTGATGTCATAAAAATGATAAGACTTATCTGTGGTTGCCACCTCCTTACTCTAACAGTCTCCTCCCAGATAAAAAGGGCATGAGTATTTGAACATGAAATGGTACACAATTATTGACAGAGCAATCATTTGGTAACAGTCTCTGCTTTGGGGGGCAGGGGTCACAGATCACCAGGCCCTCGGTGAGTATGGAAATGGTGATGCTGCAGAATTTTCCCAATTTGCCTCTTCTGAATGCTAATCCCAGCATGAATGATTTGGGCTTCCTATGATGGACACAGCACACCAGTTCCTTGGGCACCTTACTGGCCATAACAGCAGTATCTACATCACCTGGGAGCTTGTTAGAATTGCAGAATCTGCATTTTAACAGGATCTCCAGGGGGTTCATTTGCACGTTAAGGTGTTAGAAACACTGTACATTGAGATTCACTGATCTAGCACACTCTCCTCCAAGATAGTTCTTTGTATACAAACTAGAGCAGAAAATTTATTTTTCAAGGTTTAGACAAAAAATCTTAAGGGTCATTGAAAAAAATCCCCTCTGAACATGAAACCATTTCTTTCGTTTAGCCAATATTTGGATATTTTAGAATAGGGTAGCAGGTTACTAATTTTCCCCTCCCAGTTTAAAATACCAATGTAGTGGGAAACTTACAGGAGCAATAGAAACTACGAATATAAATGAGTGATGTCAGTGAATTTTTAAATCAGTCATACTGAGTCATATTGAGAAATGATGGCCAGTGAGCTCACATATGGGTCTCTGAAAGAGAGCAAAACAGCCATAAAAATCCAACATCATATTAGAGATCTAGTTCCTGAAGGATCTTCCTCCCTAAGGAAATTCTTCCCTGAGAATTCTTTAGTGCTTCATTGCTGGGCTGCCTTTGGAGCCTATAATGCACAATAACTGAGCTTGGCTAGGAGCTCATAGGCCCTGCAATGGTGTATGGCACCCTGTGGTGTCAAGTCTTGAGTGGGTGGGGGCAGAAAGAGGAAGCAATCCTCTTTGGAAACTGGGCTTAACCATGCTCCACTTCCAACAAAGCAAGAGCGACATGCTGACTCAAAGTTGTCAGTGATAAATACACTTGCTCATAGTTAGAACACCAGGTAATGGAAACAGAATTAGTCCTATCTCAATAAAATAATATTGAACTGGATAAATATCTTCTGGACATTAGAAACTTAAATGCTAGGGACTCCTACATCTGTTTGACCTCCAGCTTATATCCCAAAAAGAGAATACTGATGGTTCCTTGGTGGACAGTGAGAGAATCAAAATGGAATATGTGAGTCCTATCAGCTGGCTAACAGACAGAATCAACCTTCCCTATTCAAGTGGAGTAATCACAAAATTATATAACATGCAGCATTTGAAAATGGAAGGGTATTATTGCTCCAAAGATGTGAGAAAATTTATTCATATTAATACTGAGAAATCACATAAAGTTTTAGAAAGCACTTCCATTCCCAAGCAGCTAGAAGAAAATAACTTTAGAAAAAAATTTAAACAGTGATGAAAATAGAACTGAGGTGCAAGGCTGAAATAAAAAGGTAGATAAGGACACAAAAAAAATGTAAAGAAACTAGTATTGCAATAACTGACTAAAATCCATCTCAACAGCAGTGCAAAGCTGAGGAAGCATTGCAGAAAACAGAACTAGTGTGGTCAGGAACTAATTAAAAAACAGAATCTGTGATATCTGGGTCTAACTGGAAAAGCTCCATAAGAAAACAAAGACATAAGATTTGGAAACAGCCCAAGTGTCCATCAGTAGATGCATGGATAAAGAAAAAAGCTGTAGGACATTTATACAATGGAATACTATACAGCTGTAAAAAAGAGGGATCTCTTACCCTTTGTGACAGCATGGATGGATCTGGACACTATTATGCTAAGTGAAATAAGCCAGTCAGAGAAAGACAAATATCATATGCTCTCACTTAATTGTGGAACCTAATGAGCAAAATGAATTGACCAATAAAATAAGACCCAAAGCATGGAGGTATGGGACCAACTGTCAAGAAAACAAAGACAATAAAATAAAATGAGATAGCAATCGATTACAGAGCACAAAGACCCAGTCAGCTGGCCATTGACATCACTGAGAAAGAAACCTGAAAAAAGAAAAAAGGTTTTGAATAAAACAGTTAAACATATGTCAAAAGGTGAGATTCCTAGCGTTGGTGGTGAGCAAATCCTCTTCCCAAAAACAACTGTAAACAATAACTTGTGACACATTTATGCTTAAAAAAACAAAAACAAAAAACAGCTAAACTTCAAGTAAGAACAGTGAGAGTCTCAGGTATTCTTGCCTATGGCTGCTCGAACCACATAACAGCCCCTCCAGCTCAGTAAGCCCCAGGGCTTCTGTCAGGCCAAGGGGCAGGCTATGCTTCTGAGGAAGGGGCTTCACCCTATTTGGAATAGTGGTGACACCCATGCCAGTGGCCTTGATGGATGTGATGTCTCCATGATGAGTGAATAGAGAGGGCCAATAATTGCCCCAGGTTGAGGTCCTAGCGTGTATATTAAGTGATTGTTAACGGACCTGACACTGTGCCCACATCATGATCTGTGCCTTTAATGGATGTGCGATCCCACAGTTGACAGCCACACACACTCATTTCAAGGAATAGATCTCAGAGCTACACAGAGGCTGCAGAACATCCTATTTGTGGAGGAAGAGGGGGAATGTGCCAGCTGAGGGAAATTTCCACATTTCCTCTGTGTTTTGAAGGATGGATTGAGTGTTTCCAAGCAGAGCTAGGACTGGTAGTGGGTATATAGGACAGCATGGAGCAGCACACACAGGTGTGAAAGCACACAGTACATCCGGGGAAAACGAGACAGCTGGTACACAAAAGGAAACAGCAATCAGAAATGAAGCATTCACCTGTTCACTAATGAATAACTGGATTACATTCATCAGTCACTTTCTTATAATATTCAGCATGGAGGAGAAGGGAAAACAGGGCTCAGAGTGAGAGGAAGCGAATCCTACCTTCCATGGAAAGTCACTTATTCAATTATGTACTCTCGATTATAATCACAAGGATAATCTGTTATGTCAATAAGTCCAACTCTCTTACATTTTATAAACACATAAACATAGCAGGTACAGATTTTTACACAAAATATTAGTATCATGGGTTTGATTCTCAGCAACATTCCAGTCTTAATTTCTGGTTAAAATTTATAAATTAATAAAAAAACAATTTAAATCATCTCAAACAATTTTGAGTCTACTTTGCCAAGCAATCTTTGGGGCTGAGTCCTTAGTTTGCTAAAAATCCCCAACAGCCAGAATGATTGTCTGGAATGCAGACTGGATTCTTGTTCAAAATACAGGTGAGACAGAGTCCTATTTATGTATTTCACACGGACTACACAGCATACGGAAGGGGGTCATCAAACAGCCCACATCTCTGAGGTTCAGTCATACCATGGCATACTCTCAGTCAGAGTTGAGCCCCCAACCTCCATCCAGGATTACTACACCACTTGAGAGAAGTTTGGATTAATTTTACTCGTAACATTTTCAAGATATAACTGTACTTTATTGTTAAATATGTGTTCAATACTCTCATTTATTTTCTTATTTAGCTTAATAGACCTTAAACTTTGAGATAAGTCTGAATTCTTCTCATATTCTTTCTACCTGGTAGGAACCAAAGTTCTTTCCAATATTAAAAAGACAGGTAATTGAATTCTCTCTTTTTTAAAACTGTCTCACCACAACTTCTCAGATGGGTCTATTGACCATGCCTCACATACTTTAATGTGCAATAAATAATAGACTTAAAATATGTAATAACTTAATCAATAAAGAAATTTCAAAAAATAAGCCAGCAGGTGGTCATCCCCCGAGGGGTCCCAGACTGCGAGAGTGCACAGGCCAGGCTGAGGGACCACCCCACTCCAGTGCACAAATTTTTTGTGCACCGGGCCTCTAGTAGTTTAATAAGATAGAAATAAGGTGGCCTTGGGTTGGATAGTTCAGTTACTTAGAGCCTCATCCCAATATGCCAAGGTTGTGGGTTTGATCTCTGTTCCAGGCACATACAAGAAGCAAGCAATGAATGCATAAATAAGTGGAATAACAATCAATGTTTCTCTCTGTCTCTTTCTCTAAAAACAATAAGTAAGTTTTTTTTAAAAAAAAGACAAAAATAAGGAAGGGAGAAAAGAAGAATAGGCAGTAAAAAGGGGGAGAAAAATAAATTGAGGTCAAAGTTTAGGTTAGTTTACAAAATACAAGTCATCCTACGTCCTATTAAGGCATTTAATTTCACAAATCTGATCTGGATTTCATAGCAGCAAAGGCAGAGAAGACAGCATCGTACCTCCCATCAAATAAACACAAGCAAGTTACTCAGAAGAATGATAACATCCATAGGTCCAAGTTTTCTGAGAAATTTATTTCATGGGTCTTCATAAAGAGGATAATTTACAAAATAGCTATCAAAAGTGTTCTGCGTCAAAGTTTAACAATCCATGATTCGAAATGGACAATTAAAGTGCTAACAAAGCAGAGTTCTTAAAGGTGACATTCCTCAGGGAGCCCTATGCTGGCTCAGAAGTTAAGTCCTCAAAGACATCTATATTTTCAGTTCATCTATATTTTCAGCTCAGAGTGAGAGGAAGCAAATCCTACCTTCCATGTAAAGTCACTTATTCAATTATTGTGGAATAATTGTGGAAAATTTGTAAAAGGGAGCCTCATTGTGGAAAACTTGTAAAAGGGAGGATGATAGGCAGGTGGAATAGACTAAAGAATCCCTAAGGTCCTTCTAGGTCTGAAAAAAATGTTTGTGATTCGTGATTACATTTTTACTGAGCCCCTACTATGTGCTGTTTTCCTGGCTTAAAAAGAAATTATAAACACACATACACACACACACACACACACACACACACACACACACACGACTGAGTACTTTATAATTTTGCTCTCCTGGAGAGTAGATTCACTGCTATTTGCCTATTATTATAGCTGGAAGGAATCCAATATTTGCACACCAATTGATCCATGAATGTCAACAGAGAGCAGACACACTCTGTTCTCCTAATTTGTTAATCTCTGAACTCAGATGAAGGTTAGAAATTCTCATCAAATATTCAAAATGCTTTCTGACAGCTTCTGTCAGACTGCCATTTTCAAACTAATATATGCATTTTCAAATTAATATGTGCATATGCTAAACGAGGTACTCAACACCCCAGTGTTTCAGTGTCATTGTATTCAAACTCCCAAATATATTTTCTACCTTCAAAATCCCTTAACTGGAGATACAACTAAAATGTTGGGCTTTTGAAAACTTGGTGCCAAAATTATTCAGAAAAGACAGAGCCCCCAACAATTGAATAAGAATGAAGGAAGTGAGATAAACAAAAAATTAACTATTTTAAAAGTAATTTTAAAAAGTAATAATAGAATTTTTGAGGCATTTTACACAAACATCATTCTCTGTACCTCCCAGATGTAAATATATATGTAAATATATCACATTTGTTTCATATGTGTGTGTGTTGTGTATTTCCCATATTTTGAGAGGAAATATCTATAAACCTGGCTTAGATATTTTGCAATCCCTTTTTTCCGCCTCAAAAGAAGAAAACTAAGTGATAAAATAAAAGCATATTCCAGGTCATTTTTATAGTGGCAGGAGGCTGACATCCTATATAATGAAAGCATAATATACAAATTGTCCCCTCGAGCGGTCTTTTGACCGGGAGTTCGATCACTCGCTATGACATGCACTGACCACCAGGGGTGGTGCGGAACATGGCAGGCATCAACAACGCAGCCCTAGCAGTGGGCGGCAATGGAGGAGCTGCTAGCCCTGATGGACCCCAACGAGAGTGGGACCGTGGCGGGATGGTGGAGCAGGTGAGCCCTGCCAGTCGCCCCACAGACAGCGATCAGCAGCGAGGGGGTGGGGGGTGGCAGGGCCACCACCCAGCTCCCAGGCACTGAGGGAGCCAGGCTGGGGGGCCCAGCCCCCGATTGATTGCCCCACAGGCAGGATGGTGGAGCAGGTGAGGGGGCAGCACCAGGCCAAGGCGGGATGCCAGGCAGGGCTGTGGGGCTGCGAGGCTGGGGGTGCGAGCTGGGGCCCGATCTCTGCAGGCCACCCTGAGGGACCCCACCCATGCACGAATTTGTGCACTTGGCCCCTAGTACTTCTATAAATGAGAGTGCTTTGTGTGTGTTGCTTGGTGACCCAAATATTATGCACAGTGTTGCTGTTAATGGCATAATTTTCTAAAGACATAAACAACTTCTGTAAAATTTCGACAAAACAAAAGCATACTCTTTCTTCAAAAACCTGGTAGCTGCATTTCTGAGAAATTCAGTGCATATTAAAAGTGTGCGAAAATTACTTCAAGTGTATATGTAAAATATTAAGTTCTTTGCTCAGATCATTATAAAGTATTTTTTCATCTTCATGAAAGTCCAAACATTGAAATATCATGTGAGATATGTTATGGGTTGAACTGTGATTCCCAACATTTTATATTTTGAAGACCCATTCCCAGTGCCTCAGAATGCAACCTTATTTTGGGATAATTGCAGATGTAATTAGTTAGAATGAGATCAAACCAGTGTGGGTGGGTCCCTACTCCAGTGTGACTGGAGTCCTTATAAAAAGAGGAAATTTGGACACAGACATGCTCACAGGAAGAATGCCTTGAGGAGATGAAGGCAGAGATCAGGCACTTGGTGGTTCTTTGTTACAACAGCCCCAGCACACTAATACAACCTGGGTGAGAGTGAGGCTTCTTAAAGGATATCCTTTTTAGGTCATTTTCACTTAAGACAAGTGAATGTAGTGTCCATTCAATCAACTACAGCTTTTATACAATCCCATGCAAAACAAACACTGTTTTATGGGGACTGAGGGGCATGGTAGGTAGACAGCCACTAGAACCTATGCCATACAGTTCCTCACGGGGAGGAAAGGGTGATGCTATGCAGCCTGTACTAATACCTGAAGAACATCTCCGCAACGATGGAAAAGGCGCTGCAGCCCACGGTCTGTCACAGCCTGGCCGGCATGGTGGCAGCGGTGCAGAGTGAGAGAGCGCGGCTGGCGACAGGCCAGAGCCACCAGCCAGCCATCCTCCAGGACACGGCAGTCTGAGATCTGGACTTGCTTCCCTAGGGTTAAAAATATAATAAAGCCATCTGCGTGATCAAATATATACATTCTTATAAATCACAATAGTGCTGGGTGACATCGGGGAGATAGAGAAGGTTCCTCAGGAAGACATTCACCCTGAGATGTGAAGGAGGGTGGGAAGTCACGTGGTAAAGGGGAGGGTGGCACCTGGGAAGAGGTTCTGAGGCAGGAAGCATCTTGGCACAGAGGAAATGACTACAGGCTGGAGTGATTGGCATTTAGACAGTGAGGGGGGAGTGACCCAAGATGAAATGACGAGACAGGCAGGGGTCAAACTGTGTGCGGCCTCAAGCAGGCCACAATGAGGGTTTGAACCCACTGGTGTTAAACAAGGATCAGACTTGAATTTTCTAAAAAGATCACTCTGGCTGCCTTGTGGAGGTGAGGTAAATCATTTTTAAATCCCCATCCACTGTAGGGCATACTCCCAGGCAGGTATGGCAAGCCCAGGTGCGTCCACTGCCATGGAATGCCATCTCGCTGAGGTTGGGGTATTGCCCAGGCACCTGCTGAGTGCCCAGCAGTTGTCAGATAACCTTTCCACTGCCCCTTAGAGAAGCCAGGTGGAATAGTGGAGAGTACATGGGGTAGAGAGTCTGGGTGCCCGGATTAAAGTCCTGGCTCTGCTATTGACTGCTGTGTGACCTGAAAGAGTTGCTTAACCACTCTGGACTTCAGCACATATGGCCCCCTGGATGGCTTGGAGGATAAAGAATACACCAAGGTAGCAGATCACATTCTAGTCTACACCCTGCCACTTACCAGCTCTCAGTCACTATGACCTCACATAGTTTAGTTACAAAAGGAAAATAATATCTTTCCTGATTGCAGTGTCGCTGTGAGAAGGAAAGGAGAGATGAAATGTGGAAAGCCCTGTGAACTACACCATCTTCTGCAAATTGATTGAGTGAATGACACCTCCTTGGGCCTCCTTGACTATCCATTCGCCTATCATTTCCCATGTAAACGTTCAAGCCTTTGTAGGACACTTTCGCCCCAGCACTGCAGGTACCACCCGCAGTTGTATTTTCAGTCATGCAACTTCAGATGGGCCGGAAACTCCAGCACATTGGGTCTCCCTAGGCCTTAGTCGCAGTAAGAAAACTCACAGCCGGGCAGAAAGCCCATCACCTCCCCTTCCCTGCCCTCACCTGTGTTCTCATTCCCTGGGTACACAAGATTGCCTGTGAAAACTATAAATTCAGGAACTTTTAAGGCATGATTTCTACAAATTTTTTATCTAAGCTGGCCATTCCTCTGTCTACTCCACGGCAATTCCTTTGCTCTCAATCCAATTTTTTGGAAGCTTGCCTTTTCCTCACCAGCCCACCCCCTTTCCCTGCTTGCTTTTAAAATAAGAGTCCTTCCACACATATAGCTAATGTTCTCACACAGATGAAATCACAAATACCTTCTTGTGCATTCTCAACCATCTAAGGAAATCATGGGAAGGGCGTTTATATCCCTATTTTGGAACTTAAAAAGTAAAAACAAACCAAAACACAAAAAACAAGTCCTAGAAAGTCTAGGTGACTTGCTCCAAGGCCACACAGATAGTATGTGGCTAAGTCTGGACCCACACACCAGCCTGCTGACTCAGGCAACATTCTCACCACTACCCCTTGTGGGTTCCACCGGAAAAGCAAGAGGCATAGCCAGGGAGGAACACTCTCGAGACCTTTTCCAAACAGACGGCCTGAATCCAGAGGTAAACCAGAAAGTAAAGGAAGGAAAAAGTCATTGGCTCCAAGGGGGTCATTCAATCCCCACCATCATGTTCCGGGGACCATTAATATACTTTAAAAGCCCTTAAGATTTCTGGGTGCTTCTGAGATCCTCTTCTATCTGTGGCCCTGGGTTCCAAACATTTCCTTCAGACTTCAAAGATGTAGAACTTCTCCCAGTGGAAAACAAAAAAGTATCTTCATTTTCCTTTAGAATTTGGATGGGTAAGAGCAGAAATATTTCAACATACCCATGAAAATATTCTGGAGCAAACAAAACATAATTTTCTCCACTTTCTGCATTCACTTCAACACACGTATAGACAGAGCCAGCCTGATGCTTAGATTTATCAGTCAACTTCCAGAAATACTTGGTTTCAAAAAGTCCAGGACAGCAGTTTGGTGCAGTGAAAAGAACATGAGCTCTGTAGTCCATCAAGTTTCTACCCCAGGAGGGGCCACCTAATAATAAGGTGGCTCTGGGATGCATTGACCCTGCCTGGAAGCCTGGCAATATCTTTGGAAAAGTTAATAAATAGCAGGCATCACAAGCTTATGGCCCCTGGGCCATATCAGTCCCCAGTCATAATCCCCTTGGCTCATGAAATTGTGAAAAGTTTTCAAATTCCTTTAGAGGAGGCCTATCTTCTGTTTGGCATTTCTTCACTCCTCCCTCTTGTCTTATACTGACCTGAATTGGAGGTTTGTGTTCTAGGCCCAAGCCCGTGGGCATATTTGAGTTGAGTGCTTCTTCAGGAGCTCCATGAGGGTGTGAAAGCCCCAAGCTGATAGTGAGCACTCAGAGGATACAAGTATCCCCCACTTTTCACAAGTTCACTTTACCCCGCTTCGCTTTTATGAAAGACCTATATCAGTACCTGCTTTTGCTAACTGAAAGACATCCGAAGAGGATTTATACTTTTACTTTAAAAGGTGAAGAGTGAAAACAGCGTTCAGCATTTGTTTGGCAACCAGACATCACTGAGGCAGCGTGCACCTCGAGCAGCGAGAGTGGCCCCCCAAACTGCTTCCCCCAGAACTACATTCAGCATCTCAGTATCAAGCCTCCATAGCTTTGAGCTGTGTCTGGGAGCATCTGGGCTTTCTCTTTTTGTGCATTCGTTAGCCACCTGTGTTATCAGGTCACTACTTCTTCACTTTATGCCATTTCAGCTTAAGAAAGGGTTCACAGGAAAGCTGTACTCTCTGATAGTAGGGAAGACCAGTTCTCTGAAATTCGAGCAGTCTTTGCAACCTGATAAGTGACATTCTGTGATTTGATTTGAGTTTCAACTTTCAGGCTCTGTTGTCGGCTCCTCATCCTCTCCCCTTCCCCATGATGAGTGCCCAGGGCAGACTCCATGGGCCTCTCCTTGTCCCTGATTACAGTCACTCCTATTGTGAGCCCACCCCATGTCATGGCTTTAAATACAATTTACAGACTGATGATTCCCAAATGTACAGACTCCCAAGTGTGTTCCAGAAAAGACACGTCCCAGGAACTCCAGGCTCATTTACTCAACTGCCTAGATGATTATCTCCACTTGACCTTCAAATAGTGGGTAATTGTATATGTCTCTCCAGAACCTTCCTGGTTTGCATAGAACACCCTGGCTTGTGCCTATGGTCCCCATAGCATCCTGTCTGACCTATGTGTGTCGTGTCATGGATTTGTCATTTTTATGAAGTATTATCATATCATCTTAATTACAGTAAGCCAGAATGGGTTTGTGAGCTCTCCACTTTATAATTCCAACTCCTGTCAGGGTCCTATCTAGTAACATTGAAGATGCATGGGTGATAGGCAGAGCTTTCACTTTAACATGTGGTTACATTGAAATTACCCATCACTCTTCTCCCAACCCTTCCCAGATGAAATGTAACTAAAATAACTAATATAACTACCTCTTAAATATACCAGGCAAGACACCTGCTCCTTTAAAAAACACACATGCAAAATAAAATAAAATAAAATAAAATAAAATAAAATAAAATAAAATAAAACCCTCCTGGTGTCAGGTAGTGTTTTGAAAAGTATTGGAAGCTACTGCTGCAGCCAGTCACGTGGTACGTCAGACGATTTTGCCATGGACACCATCCTGTCTTACAAGATGCATAATGACACAAGAGGCCAGTCGGTGAGGTCAGTGGGAAACATGGGAATTATACATGAGGAGGACACGAAAACTGTGCAGGAAATAGAGACTGAGCACAGGTCTACAAGCAGAGTAGTCGTAGTAGATTAGTAGATTTGAGGAGTTTGTCACAAAGGTATAAATCTACAACTACTTATTTATTTTATTGTTTGATAACAGTTTTTATTTTGCAATAAATTATTTCATCAGCAATGATCTAAAAAATGCAAATGCGTGCTTAATGAAAAATTAAGCACTGAATTTACCTGCCTAAAAAAATTGATAATCAAAGCATAACTTATACACACTGTTGGCATTTCCCATCTGCCATGGAGCGGCAGTGATATCAGTGACCACATGAAAACCAGACACAAATCTACTGAAGAAACTTCAGCACTTCATTCAGAGTTGTGATTGCAAGAAAGCTGTGTCCCTTATTTGGATCCTGGTTTTTTTAAAAACTGAAAATAGGGCATTTATGGGGTAATTAGAAGTACAGATACTGGTTAGGTATGTGATGCTATTAATGAACTATTGATTTTGTGGGGTATGATAATGGTATTGCAATTATGTTTTTTAAATGTCTGTTCAACAATCTCCAGTCTTCTCACCTCCTTCAGAATTAAAAGCTACAGCTCTTACAATGGCATAATAAAGCCTATACAAACTGGCCCCATTGCCTGCCACTTTACTTCTTATATATACTTCCTCTTAACTAAGAGAGAGAGAGAGAGAGAGAGAGAGAGAGAGAGAGAGAGAGAGAGAGAGAGGTGAGAGAGAACTCAGGGGATGGTGGAGGCTGCAATCACTAAAAAGTATGAACCGGAATACATTTAAAGTAGTATATACTGAATAGTCCTTTTACCCTACCAATATTTCTATTCAACTTTCAGTACAGAAGCATTTATCAACATTTTTTCTAAAATAAAATCACAATTCAGATTTAAGTTGTATGCAAAGATTCTAAAATACAATTAAAAAATAAAGAGTAAATAGGACATAAAGGAGAATATGTGCTCAGGTACAATAAAGAAATGATAAACTGTAGAATCTCCAGGTTATAAAGAAATGTAGGCATGATTCTAAAAGGATGCTGCTACAGTGTTGGGACCCACGTGTTGAAGATGTGGGGCTGTGAGATGGAAGAGTCTGCCTGCCTAAATCGCTGTTTTGAATATGGCCACCCCCAGAAATGTCTTCTTTGTGTTTTACCTGCATGAAAAATAAACACATTTGACCCGTTAAAAAATTAAAAATAAAATAAAAGGATGCTGTTAAGGGCATGACCATTATCAATCTTCACCGAGGCTACACACTATCCCCCGAAAAATAAAGTGCACAGTCCTTGGTTTCACCACCACATGAGCAGTAAGCAGGACAGCCTCATTGCAGGTTAGTGTGGTCCTGTTCTCCCAGGTCAGCCCAGGGAACTAGTGCCATATCCCTCCGCTCCACCCCCAGAGCTGCGGTTAACTCTGAGTGACCTGACATTGTGAAACCAAACAACTTGGCCCTTGTCCACAAGGCAAATACAAGAATGGCAGGGCCTCCCCCCCCCGCAACATAGCCAGATGCAAACACCACCAGGGAAGGCAGCATGTGTGACCTGGTAAGAACTCTTGATTACACTGGTCATGCGGAGTTTATAATAGAGGCTGAAAGTCACAAGAAAAAGACCATTACACTTGTAAGCCTTCTCTAAACAACCAACCAGAAAGACAGGAACTAGCTGTGGCTGCCCATTGACGCAGAACCCAGGGAGCCAAGGGTGTAAAATAACATGCAGCTCTGAGGCCATGTCAGCAGTAAGACACTGTGAGGATTATGGTATTGTCATCAGCACAACGTGTGTGTGTGTGTGTGTGTGTGTGTGTGTGTGTGTGTGGTGAGAGAGACTTCTCGAGTCTTACAGCTCTTGTTTAGACTCCTTCTTCCATGGTGTTGTTTTTCCAGGCAGGATTTTCATAAAACTGAATATACACATACAAACTCTGCAGCTCCTCCTCCACCCTGCTTACCTCACCCCTACCCTGGCCCGATCACCTGACAGATGAAGGTTCAGTTACTGCAAAGCAAACACTGCTCCTGGCTGAGCTGTGGGCCTGGAAGTCTTTACTTCCCGGTGCCACTCACCTTCGGCTCTAGTGTTTGGGAGCCCAGAGCCCTGGGCACACTCATGTAGGGCTTCAGTGTCAGATCTCAACCCGACTACACACAGGCTCCCTTCATCTCTTTTTACTATTGACGTTGATAGCCAAGGCACAAGCATTCAAGGAAGCATTTAAGAGCAACAGGGTCTGGAGCCAGACTCTCCGGGTTCAAATCCTAGCTTTGCCACTTCCTGGCTCTGTGATCTGGGAAAGTTAAGAACACACGCTGTATTATTGTAGTCTTTTTAAATGTATCGAGGCTTGATTTTTAGCCTAACCTATGGTCTATCGTGGAGAATTTTACATGTATACTTGAGAAGAATGTGTATTTTGCTTTTGTTGGGTAGATTGATCTATTACGTCCAGTTTGTGTAAGTGCTCTTCAATTCTTCTATTTCCTTACTGATAATCTTCCTAGTAATTCAATCCATTATCAAAAGAGGAATTTTTAAGTCTCCAACTATTGTTGTTAAAATTGCCTATTTTTCATTTCTATTTTGGCAAGTCTTGTTTTATGTATTTGGGGCTATGCTGTGTGTATATGTTTATGATTATTATATCTTCCTGATGGGTTGACCCTTTTATCATCATAAAATGCTCCTTTTCCCCTCTAGTAATTTTTGCTGTTTCAGTGTCAGTTTTGTCTGATATCAGTGAAGTTACTCCAGCTTTCTTGTGGTTGTGGTTTGCATGATGTATCTTTTGCATCCCTTCATGTTATATCTTCGAATGTATAGAGTGCCTCTTATAGCTAACATATGTACTTTGATCTCTTTTTTTACCTAGGCTGACCACCTCTGCCTTTGCTTAGATTGTCTCATCCACTCACATTTGTTTCCTATATATCTTGTATCACTGTATCTCATATATAGAAACATTATGTTTTCTACCCATCTCATGCCTTGATTTCTCCCACTGAGCTCCAGCATCATGAACCCAACCACCTACTGGACATTTCTGTTATACAGACACCTCAGATGTCAACACGACAACACACCTGAGGTTGAGCTCCTCTTTTTCTCCAAAGTTTCTCTGTTCCTCTTCTTATATTCCATATTCTGGTTCGTTATATCCAAGTGTCTAGTCATCTCAACCGGAAATCTGGGAGCTTTCCTCAGGTCCTTCTCTCTTCTCAACTCACGTTACTGCTTATTGTCCTAAGAGCTGTCTCTGCCTTAATTCAAGCCTTTATTTTTTGTCAACTTTCATTTTTCTTCACTGCTAGTCCATTCCCCACAGGGAAACCACAGTGATCATTCTAAACCACAAATCTGATTATGTGATCCATTGCCAGACCTTTTCACTAGCATCACTAGCATCTACAACCACATTCCCCAACTCCAATCTTTTGAGTACGATCTTCATGATTTTTGCCATAATAACCATCATCACCATTATCATCATTATCATCATCATGATGTGTATTTGCATAGAACCTGTGTCATTATTTGCTTAACTAAATGTATGACTAAAGCAAATGTGGAAATTGGTGTTTTTTATGTTTGTATCTCTTAGCACCAGTCAATACTGAACATGTAGAAGTGCTTATTAAATAACTGATTAACATAAATGGGTTAGAGACAATGTCTGTGAAATTGGTGGATGGATGTATTAATTGCATATAAAATACAACTTATTTATCAAACACAAAACCTATACAGCAACAAGAAAAGTAACACAGACAGTAACATCTGTGCCCTAAATAAAAACAAAAACAAAAACAAGACAGTGCAGAAGTGTCTCTCATACAGAGAATATACTCTTCTGATAAACTTTTTCTGAGCAACTGCTTCCTTTTTTCTTTTGAACAATGAGAATTTTTTGTTTCATCATGTTTGCCTCTTTTTCTAGGCCCAAGAAAATTCAGTCTATTGTGCAGTGACTTTACAATGATAAAAGGATAAAAAAAGCATCTCTATGTGTTTATCCTCCTCCCTTGCCTTTATATTTCTATCTGGCCCTTCTTTTTCTTTTGCCCTAATATCATTTTCTTACACAATTAAACTTATTACATGTCAAGCATTTTTATAAACACCTCAAATTATTTTAGAAAAAGTAATAGGGAATAAATAAATAATAACATAATAAAAATGTTTTTAAGTATTTATGAAATTCTTTCTTACATAATTTGGTAAACAAAAATGAAAATTCTATAGTAATTTGTACAAACTTCTTTCTCTATATTTATCCACTCCTGGAAACAAGAAAATACAACCGGTCCAGGTCATTCCCCAAAGTTAAGTGTCCACTCTAATTCCTAGGTAATTGAATTTCATTTCAGATGAAGGAGTTTCTGTTGTGACTCAAGATGACCACATGTTCCCCTCGGGTGCCCTGTAACCATGCAACTGCTCAAAACATGTAGCTTCAATTGCAAGATCCCAGCCCAGGAGTCCCGCTCACTGGAAACAGCAGTGTGCCTGATGTTTACAACACTCATGCATTGTGTCTGGGATCCAAGAGTTTGCTGCTCCCAGCCATTCAGTCTTGTTAGCACAGCCAGTTCATTGTTAGCTTCAAATTTCACCATGAGAATGTCACAGAAGCTAGTCTTTGACTAGTAGCAGGTGAAATTCAGATCAATGGACTGATGAGGGCACTCTCTCAAATGTGTTTTGTTAACAGTCTTAAACTTCCTTTGACTGGATCGTGAAAATGAGGAGATTCCCACACATATGCCATCACTGACTATCATTGGACAAACAAAAATTACACCATAAACAAAAGGGAATCTGTGATTCACTTTTTCTTTTCCAATTTAAGTATAATTTCAGGGACTCGTTTTTAATAAGTCTATTTAATTCAAAAGCAATTGTCTAACAAAGAATTATATAATCAGAATGAGTGTAAATACCTAGACAAATGCATCTATATTTAGGTTTCAATTAATCAATTACATTGTTGTTAGCAGAATGGTCTGACAAATCAATGAAATAGAATGTAAGAACCTAGAAAAAATAAATACAAATAAGTATTTGAGTTATTTACCATTTAAAAAATAAATTTCCTAACTTGCCAAATGCCAGATGGATTAAATATTTAAATGTAGAAAAGGAATGAATAAGAATAGCAAAATAAAATATAGGTAAATATTTAAACTATCTCAGAATTATAAAATTATTAGAAAAAAGAAAATATAGGTAAATATTTAAACTATCTCAGAATTATAAAATGTTTTTTAAGAAAGAACAGAGTCAGAAACCATAAAAAGATTTCATTATATTGAATTTTAACACTGGCACAGAAAAACGCCATCATAGAAAAATCAAAAGGCAAATGACAAACGGAAACATTTGTAAACTACATAAGAGACTGCTGAAATATTTCAACTTCCGTATCCAAGGCAATCTGGGCCATTACCCAGATTCTAAATGTTTATAAAGGGAGTTTCTGGAGTTGCAACCCTTAGCGACTCATCTACTCTGAGAGGATCAAAGGGCTGAAAAGGCTGGAAGCTGGAGTTGAGAGAATTTCTATAGAAAGAGTTGTTGATGTACTATGGGTAACAACCACGAGAGAGGTAGTACTTAGTCCTCCTCTTAAACCTAGAGAGAGATAATTTAAGAAGACTTCTCAAGGAGCTTTGTACGTACTTCCTGGAGTATGCAGGACAAGATGCACTGATATATGACTCAACCCTGAATTTAAAAACAATGCCCACAAGTGAGAGACAGGCTGCAGCAAACAGGCAAGCACACCAGAGAACTATGTTTGGGAAATGACTCCTCTCTCCCTAATAGCACATCAAAGCACATGATCTGGGCAACAGATGTGGAATCCATAGTTTGACTATCACCTATGAGGTTCTTTTGAAAGAGATCAAGGAGGCTACATCAGAACATCTGTTTTGGATAATTCAAACCAAATCTCCCACTGAACACAATGGAAAAACCTAGGTAAAAAATATTTTTTAAAAGTCAGCTTGGAAGTGCTAAAGAGCTAACTAAGTGGTGAGGAACTACCCCACTGAAATTCTAGAAGAGCTGTAACCCAGTGTGGACCCCCCTTTTCCCCTAGGACATATGCATATCCAGCAAAGGCAGCTGAGAGGCAAGCAGTGACCGTCACCGGCCCCTTGGGATAGAAGGAATCAAAAGAAAGAATCCAGGCCCTGCAAGGATGGATGAGGCCAGGATGAGAACCAAGGTCTCATTTAATCTGATTAGGAGTAAGAATGAACTTAAAATAAACCCACCCTGCGACTTAACCTCTCCTAAGTGGTCCAAGAGAACCTCAGGCACTAAAATTGGATAAAGTAGATGCTGTTACCATCGTAACCAGCTAGTTAATATTAATAATAGGAAGAGAGCAAAGGGGAGGCCAGAAACTATAAGCATGGTCATCTGGGCAGCGTCACTGGGAAGCTGCAAGTTTCACACTCCCCAGGGAACCACTGGTCTATTCCCTACAGACCACTGGGGAAGGGGATCAGACAAAGGGGAAGATGTACGCATGCACAGTGAAGTCGGGAGACGTAGGGAAGGTGCTTGCCTGTCTAACCTGGGGAACAAACATCATTGACTAGAAGAATAGAGCCACTGTATGCACGGAAATCCTAAAGGGTTCATTGATTAAGTTCCTAGTTATAATCCCTACACAAAGAGTTCTCTCTCTTGGGCTCCTGTTTCTGGCTTGCTCTATGACCCATACCTGTCTGTGCGAGAGCCCGCCATGTGGCCTTGGCAGCCGCATGGCCAATGGCCACACAGAGTCCACAAACAATGGACTGCAGCTGGGAACACAAGCTAAGCTAGCCAGACGCTGGGCTGGACTGTGCTTTAATATGGAGTGGAAACTCTGGGCAGTGGCTCTAATCCTAGCTCTGCTGAAGACAAGGCTGGACTTTTTCCATGGCGGGACAGAAGGAGATGGGCCCTTGAAAGGGCACCCCCTAAATTCTGTATCACCAATAAAGCTTTCCGTAATCCCTCATCCTCTTGTGGGGGCCTCAGGAAATTATTTTCCTCAACGCACCCCAAGAACTCCACTTCCATGAGTAACAGGTTGGGATACAGAGGGCACCCCCACTGATAACAATGCCATGTGAGTAGAGTCTCCAGGGGCTGAGCAGAACCAAATAAAAGCACCTGCTGGAGGAATGTAAACCCATTTCGGGCATCAAATTTTCCAATAAATACTTTTTCAGAAATAATGTTCCACATATAATCAAAGAAAACAAGGTTTATAAGGAGATAAGATGTGAACAAAATCTAGTACAAATGACACAACTGGACACAGGCTCTAAAACAAGTATGGTCACTATGTTCCAGAAAATAAAGTCTTGAAATGAATCTGGAAGCTTAAAAAAGTGATATGGCAGATTTGATAAAGAAAGAAACAGAAATTTTAGAACTAAAAGCTAAAAAAAAAAATTAAGAACTGAATGCGCAGGATAATGCACCATGATTTGCTCGAGTTTAATATTTAAATGAAGGATTGGTTTAATACTCCAAAACCAATCAATGTAATTCATCATATTAACAAAATAAAGGAGAAAAGTTGTATCATTTCATTAGATGCATAAAAGGCATTTGATAAAATGCATTATCAATCCATGATTTTAAAAAACCTGTCAGCAAATAGAAATAGAAGAAAATGTCCTCATTCTCGTAAGTATCATCTATTAAAAACCAATAACCAACATCATATATATGGTGAAATATTAAACTATTTCCCCCTATGATCGGGAAAAAGGCGAGAATGAATGATATCACCATTTCTATACAACTGTTTTGGAAACTGGGCAGTATTTTTAAATAAATTTGGTCCTTTTCTCCTATTAATCTGTGAGGATTTATAAGAACTTTAATATCATAACTGGTGGCCCAACACTTGAATTTTTGCAGCTTGAGCTCTGAAGCTGCTTATATGATATAACTGTGCCCTTTTGGGCTCCAAAACCACTGCAGAGCCAGCAGCACCCTGTGCTGAGTGCACTGCTTAATAAATTGTACTCCCTATACTATCACTGTGTGATAAACAATAACAACACCACCATGCTTTTTGTTCTATAGGCCTGGGCTAAAACTAGGAATCTGATAAATGCTTATTCACATATTACCCATTGTTCGCATATTATAACCCAACTTGCTTGACCATTGGGTCAACTGACCATTGAAAATTCAGTTGCTCCCACCAATCAGAAAACAGAAAATGAATGATAAAAGTTTATGGTTGTGTTTCCCCTAGCAACCTATCTCTTTGATCATGAGCTCCCTGCAACTTATGCCTTGCTCTGTCCCCTCCATTTTATAGCATGGCTTTGGTTCATACCAAGGGCTATGTTCTCTTACTTGCAAATCATATATGAATAAAATGTTCTTTTAATTTCTTCTACAATTATGTTAACATCTGTCTTGTGTCAATTTGATTATTCGACCAGTCAGAATAATTTAGAAGGGCAGAAGGAAAGTTATTTTTCTTCCCCTACACTAGACACAGATTAAGAAAGGCATTGCCGTGGTTGGCAAACTGCAGCTCTCAAGGCACATGCAGCTCTTTGGCCCCTTGAGTGTGGCTCTTCCTAAGCCTTAGGAGTACCCTAATTAAGTTACTAACAATGTACCTACCTATATAGTTTAAGTTTAAAAAATTTGGCTCTCAAAAGAAATTTCAGTTGTTGTACTGTTGATATTTGGCTCTGTTGACTAATGAGTTTGCCGACCACTGCATTAGAAGATTTTAGGTACAAAGACAGTTTACTTTAAATGGACATACTTGTTAGAAAAATGAATTTCATCAGCAGGCTTTTCTCCCTACTGTTAGATAGTTTGACTTCTATTAAATCATTGTTATTATCCAATTTGTTACAGCACTCCAAAGCATTCATTATCTACAGTTGAATTATAATCATCTTAAAAAGCAGTCAGGGCATTTGTACTACATAACATATTCAGTGAAATGTTACACTTATGAAGAAAATATTCTCATTTTGTTTTTAAAGCAAACTGCTAAGGAAATTAAAACTGTTCATCTTATAAGAAATGCAAAATCTCAATGCTTAGAATGGACTGCTAGTAATTAGAGAGCAGGGATTTCACATGGGAGGAGGCAGGCCTCTCGGAGGTATTCGGGCCACTTGCCAAAAATCAGCTCTCCTCACAGAGCAGCATTTATCAGAATCACCTGCAGGGCTTGTGACAACTCAGTTGCTGGGCCTACCCCAGAGTTCCAGACCTGGGGTGAGGTCGGATATTGGCATTTCCAGCAAGTCCCCAGGTAAGGCTGGTACATCTGGTGTGTGGACCACACTTTGAGAAGGGGATTGTCACAGAAGAAGAACAGGCAAATTAGAACTGATAGATGAAAAGTAAAACTCAGAAGCAAGTAAATGGGGGAAGGCAAGCTATTCTCTAATCACTAGAACTGGGTGTAGGGAGGAGCCCGGAGTATTTTCATTTGAATTGCGCCCTGTGGGACTGGTAGAGAAAGGAGAAAAGTGGGTTCAGGTGAAGCAGATGCCAGGGACAAGGATCAGTCTTGGAAAGTATAGACAGTTATTAGGGAACAATGAGGAATCTGATCAAATGGAAAGCAAAGGGGAGATGAGACAGGACGGATGGTGGCACCAGCTTGGGGGGAACACCCTCCTCCATGGCCAAGGAGGACACCCTGCTCTGCAGCGCCACAGAGAGAAGGCTGTGGAGGGTGATGTTCTCAACAACAGGCTTCCAGGAGCACCACGAATCTCCCAGGGCTGTTTCTCAGTAGATGCTTATGATGGCCCTGGGCCAGATGACATTCCACCAGGGGACACTGCAAAGCAGGGAGACTAGCAGCTCTTGAACATCTGAACTTAAACCAGGGATAGATTGCAGAGTGCCTGGAAGAACAGATGAACTGGAAGCTTCAGCCACTTCTCATAAATACCTTTTCCCTCATCTGGACTTCCAACAGCAACCTGGAGACTCGCGTCTGCCAGGGGTTGTCCGCAGACAACCACGGTGCCCAAGAACTCAGGAGGCATCTTATTTACTCCTGAATTTTTCCCCTCTCAATTAAGTGAATGTGAATCTGCGGTGGTAATTAGAGGGGCTGCCTTAGCAACCATTTGCAGAATAAAAGTCTCCTAAAAGAAATATTCTTTCACCCACAGATTATTCTGTTTCCACCCTTTATCTAAACATTTACTCCAGTGTTGAAATGCAGGACACCTAAAATCATAATCTTAAAATGACCTTTAATTATGGCTAGCCACAAATAAAGGGTTTCCTTTTATTGTTTGCTCCACTAGAGAGAAGTTTAAATTTGAGGACTCTATTTACAGAGTGAGATTACAATAACAAATACATATTAAGTGCAAAACAAAAGCCTGTCAGGGTTCATAATTAATTTCTAATATGTTTCTATAGCCACGTAATTTACATAATCACTTGGGAGAGCAGGCAAATATAATATTTTGTTTTATTTTTGTTTGATTTGATGTTTATTTTTAATTTTTTTTCAAGAAACTTAAACCAACACTATAGAAAGTACTAATTAAGCCCCTAAATCTCAGTCCCAGTAGCAAAACGATCCACCATATTCTCCCCCCACAGAAATCACCTGGAAAAAGAGGAATCAGTCAGTCTAATGTTCTAGGCAGGAGCCAGCAAGCTTTTTCTTTTAAGGTGTTAAATTTTAAATAATAAATATGTTAGGCTTTGTGGGCCATTCTGTGCTTGTCACAACTCTGCCACTGTAGCAAGTAAGCAGCAGCCAGAGGTACTATGTAAACAAATGAGCATGACTGAATTACCAAAAAAAAGTTATTTACAGAAACAGGTGACTTCCCAATTTGGCCCATGGGCCATCGTTTACAAATCCCTGGTTTGGGGAATCCTATGAGTTTCCTGCTGCCTAGGGAAAAAGCTTACCCAAGAGTAAGGTAATCAACAAAGCTAGGTGACCCAAATTAAGGAACCCCTCCTTATGAGTCCCTTGGTCCTTGTTAAAAACACATCCCTGCCTTTGAAATAACAGAGCTAGACTACTCATCCTCAATGTCTTATTCAGTTCTGTTTCTCTAAAGATGGAATAAAGCCACAATAAGATGGTTAGGGGAGTTGCATATAATGGCCAGGAACTAATCACTTTCCAAAGGACTTCCCTTAGACCAAGCATGTCAAACTCGCGGCCCATGGGCCACATGAGGCCCACAACGAATATTTTTGTGGCCCAGCCAATATAACGATATGTAAGAAACATTTTAATAAAAATTTCATAACTTAATTTTTACAATGTCCTGTTATACATAATTATTAATCACGAAATACAACATTCACTAATGACTGATTACTATAATCGTGTTGCATTCATTTCTCTTACGCACCTTACATGCAGGCACACCATTTCTCTCCACTAATACTAGCAGCAAATATTTTAGCAGCCGATTGCCACGTCATTAGTCTTGGACTGACTTGTTTGGTGTGTGCAACAGGAAATATTTCACTTTCGGAGAACAAGAAAAATAGTTTTATTTGTGTTACGCTTATTAATTTGTGCAGTTATTCAGTGTCTGGTAAGTTAATGTTTAAGAAAATATATTAATTTTTATTAAAATGTTCTATTATTTTATGTTAACGATTACTCATTTATTTCAGCCCTTTGTATTCAGAATGTCTCTATAGAATAAACCTGTTTCTATGAAAATTGAAGCTTTTGGGTTTTTTTTGCGGCCCACAGAAACTTAAACCTTGTTTATTTGGCCCTTGTTAGCCTTTGAGTTTGACATGCTTGCCTTAGACCAGTGGTCAGCAAACTCATTAGTCAACAGAGCCAAATATCAACAGTACAACGATTGAAATTTCTTTTGAGAGCCAAATTTTTTAAACTTAAACTATGTAGGTAGGTACATTGTTATTAAATTAATTAGGGTTCTCCTAAGGCTTAGGAAGAGCCACATTCAAGGGGCCAAAGAGCCACATGTGGCTCGCGAACCGCAGTTTGCCGACCATGGCCTTAGACAATGGGAAAATTAGAAAGCAAACTTGATGAAGTCATATGGACATTTTCTTCCCAATTATAGCCCGTTCATTTCAAATATCAATTTTTCTGCTTACAGAGGCTTTCATCACTTGTGAGCTGGTAGAAGTGGTGACACACTTGTGCAACCCGAGCAAGCTCCTTGTGCGACAGAAGGGAAAATATACAAATCCAGATTTCATCGGGCAGGAGCAGCCACTGTGAGACAGCAGTGTCCCTTTTGTGCTCCTGGAATAGAACAAGAGACAATGGAACAATAAAGCTAGTGCAGAGAGGTTACACATCTTGAAAATAAAAGAAGTTAAATGTGTTGCATTTGCACAAAGTGCACAGAGACCAGGTATCTCCTTCCTTTCCTTCTCCTGACCTCACCCCAGCTCATCCACAATAGAGATCAAAGTGTGAAAACCAAAATAAAACACATCAACAGAGAACCCAAAAGAAGACTTTCAAACCCCTCTGGGTTCACTACCGTGCACTGTCTCATTGACATTGGCTGAGCACGTCCAGGGGCTTCTGTCCACAACTACCCCTAGTGGCTGGCAGGGAGGAGCCCTGTTCCCTGTCTGACTGCAATCCCATAGCCCAGTCCACGTGAGAGGGTGTGGGCTCCGTTGCTGGTGCTGGAAAGGAGCCTTGGCCTGGACAAAGTGAAGTGCTTTGCCATCAGCCTTCTTTCCCTTCCATGGATGACTCCAGTTTCTTGAGAAATTGGTTACTATTGAGGTTGGATAAAAATGCATTTGCCAGGTGACACTTTCATTAGGAGGTTTTTCAGAATTCCTCATTTTAGAGATTCTTCATAATATCCCATAGGATTGGATCTCTAGTCCTAAACCACGCATCTCAACAAGTTATAATCCCAATTCAACACGGTGCTCTTTGGCTCTCAGCGAGGATGATCCCATTTCACATCTTATTGTTGCTCACTCTACAATCTTACATGTGCCGTAGACAAGGCAGGCGTGCTGAACTGGTACTCCTGTCTTAATTCTTGAATAAATCTGAGATGCTCACCTCCAATCTAGAATCCTATATTTTAATGTAACAAAAATGTAATTATATCTCCTCTAGAGCCTGACCCTGTGTATCTCATTCAAATAAACATCAACTTAACCATCAAAAATAATTTAAGCAGCATTTCAAATATTTCTTGGAGTCTTTTTAGAAACAGCAAAGGAGACATAATTCTGATAAAATGTCTTAAACTCCTACTTCCCTGTTTATTTCCTTTCAAACTTCCTCACACTGTGGAGTGGCCCCTACACTGTACTTCTTGCTCTAAGCTCCCCAAACATTTCCTCCTCACCCCGTCCATGCCAACCCTGTGCCTTTCTGGATTAATTATTTCCTCCCGTTGCTAGTTTCATTCTTTTCTGATATAAAATCTCAGTGGCATATTTGGCTTCCTCCAATTCCACAGCGCTTTCCCCACAATATTCCAATCATCAACACAAGTGGCTAGGATTCAAGGAGCCAGAAAGGCCATGAATTGTCCTATATTTATAATTTATTTATAAATTTATTTATTGTTACTGAAATATTTGCATCTGAACTATATGCACAATATATATGGAAAATGTGCTCCATGGAAAATGTGCTCTTTGAAACAGTGTGGAAAGTACAGTACATTAATTGACTAAACTATGTTAAAATATATTTGTAAATCATAAAAATGAATTGTAAGTTACCTGCTGAACTCTAATGCAGTGGTTCTCAACCTTCCTAATGCCGTGACCCCTTAATACAATTGCTCATGTTGTGGGGACCCCCAATTTCATTGTTAGAAATTGAACATAATTAAAGCATAGTGATTAATCACAAAACAATATGTAATTATATATGTGTTTTCCGATGGTCTTAGGCGACCCCTGTGAAAGGGTCGTTCAACCCCCAAAGGGGTCGCGACCCACAGGTTGAGAACCGCTGCTCTAATGGATCAATGGGCATCCACCTACATGCAAAGGAAAAACATCTGTTCTTTGATGAACTTGTCCTTCCCTTATGTGATACATCAGGTCTCAGAGGATTGTTTTACACTCTCAGACTTTCATGTTACTTATGATTATGGATTTCACTGCACTCATTTTTATTCTGTGAGTGCTGCACTTTTATTTTGGTGCCTAATGATAACAACTTCGCATGTTTTTTTAAAAAGATGCCTATATAAGAAAACAGGAACACCTGGAAAAGGCCTGGATGTCTGCCAAGGTCCCCACCTGCATCGAATCATTTGTTAATATTCATAATCAGCAATGATCCACTTTACATGCATTTTCACTCCAACTGCCACCATTCTGTTAAGCAGTGACTACTGGGGAAAACCTCTGAAATCCTCCCCTGGCTTTAGGAAAAACCATATTTCAGGACTCATCAGCTTCTCCCACCCACCATGATCCATGCCCATCTAATCACCAAATGACCTTTCTACTCAAGCAAGGATTTTCCCAATTGGAAACACTGGGATTATTCAAAATTAAGTAACAGTGAGACCAGCATGTTGATTATTCACGCAGAGCATTGCCTGAATACCTCATTTTCTCTCTCCACATCTTGAGGCAAATTCTTGAAAGAGAGTTTTTCAACAGATCCTAGAAGAAGAAAAGAAATTTAGTGCATGAGACCCACTGGAGGAAACGAAACAGTGACATATCCCTCTAGTCCAGCGGTTCTCAACCTTCCTAATGCCACGACCCTTTAATACAGTTCCTCATGTTGTGGTGACCCCCAACCATAAAATTATTTTCGTTGCTACTGTTATGAATCGTAATGTAAATATCTGATATGCAGGATGTATTTTCATTGTTATAAATTGAACATAATTAAAGCATAGTGATTAATTACAAAAACAATGTGGTTATATATGTGTTTTCCGATGGTCTTAGGCGACCCCTGTGAAAGGGTCGTTCGACCCCCAAAGGGTCGAGACCCACAGGTTGAGAACCGCTGCTCTAGTCCAATGAGCAAATGCACCAGAATCTCAAGGAGGCTGGAAACTGCCTCCTTTCCATTCAGAGAGAGGAAAGCCTGGCCTGGGAAGTTGTGATGAGTCTGTGGGTTTTGAATTTTCAGTCACCAGGAAAACCAATTTGCTAACGAAGGCTCCAGAAAAATCTGATTGAGCTCCCATGCTCTTGGTGGGCAGCTCTAGTGCCAGACCCCTGGTTTTAAATTTTAATGGGGTCTGGCACATGCAGCTGTTCTCTCTTCATTTCCATCTGACAGATTTGACCATTAGTATATTAATGACTGGGCCACCTACCAACAGCAGGAACAGTGGTGGGAAAAGTCCCAGGGGAGCCTCTTTCCTCTGCTTCAGCCGAGCTTGGTCTTGAAACGCTTTGAGACCTACGGCAATGCAAGCACAGGGGAGCAATCTAATTGCTTGATGGCAGCACTGCTTTGCACTTGCATAGCAGAGAGAATTGTCTTTTGGAAGTTCTTGTGTACATCTCAATGTTGTCGTAGTCACAACCAGCTTACAAAATCTCTCTCTGGTCTAAAAGATGTCCTAGAACTAAATGACTTCTTAGGCCACTTTATTTACTGTGGTTAAGTGACCACAGTTCACCATTCCTTTAGTAAGTAACATCAGGATTCCATAAATAATGCATTTTTTTAAAAAAATTTCCCCAAGATATATAATTTTGAAATAAGGAGCCACATGAAATCTATGACTTCATGATACTTTTGTTGAAGGAAACAGACACCCTAACATATCCTTTAGGTCAGGGGTCCTCAAACTACGGCCCGTGGGCCACATGCAAATACAAATATTGTATTTGTTCCCGTTTTGTTTTTTACTTCAAAACAAGATATGTGCAGTGTGCATAGGAATTTGTTCATAGTTTTTTTTTTTTAAAACTATAGTCCGGCCCTCCAACGGTCTGAGGGACAGTGAACTGGCCCCCTGTTTAAAAAGTCTGAGGACCCCTGCTTTAGGTAAAGACAACTCAACAACCTGGCTGACGTGACTCAGTGGTGGAGTATCAACTTATGAACCAGGAAGTCACGGTTCAATCCCCGGTCAGGGCACATGCCCAGGTTGGAGGCTCGATCCCTAGTGGGGAATGTGGAGGAAGCTGCCCATCAATGATTCTCTCTCATCATTGATGTTTCTATCTCTCGTTTCCTCTCCCTTCCTCTCTGAAATCAATATATATATATTAAAGACAACAGACTTCACCCCTTTCTCTCTACTGTCTAAAACAGGGGTCCTCAAACTTTTTAAACAGGGGGCCAGTTCACTGTCCCTCAGACCGTTGGAGGGCCGGACTATAGTTTAAAAAAAACTATGAACAAATTCCTATGCACACTGCACATATCTTATTTTGAAGTAAAAAAACAAAATGGGAACAATACAATATTTGCATTTGCATGTGGCCCGCGGGCCGTAGTTTGAGGACCCCTGGTCTAAAACATGCATTGTCAAAGGCCCTGCCCCTGTTTTTGTGCATAAGGAAACCTTAAACACATAACATAGTGCAGTTTACTTCCACTCTCTGCATGTTCGTACATGTGGATGGACCCCCATGCCAGCTGCCCTAATGGCAGACCCAAGAGAGCGGCCTGATTTCGTTAACCCACTGGACCAATGCAGCATTGCTTGGAGATAAAGATGCCAATTACTGGGCCTCATGTTCCTCCCAGCATTTACCACCCACCTTCACCTCAGCCCAACACCTCAGGCAGAATGAGCCCATCTAATGGATCTGGAAAACCAAGTAATGTTCCCTCTCAGCAAGCCACCCACAGAGCACATTCCACTTGCGCCTGTTTAGGGCCCTGCAGCCTCCTGAGTGAGCAGAGATGGAGAAAAACAAAGCCAAAAAGAATGAGAAAAGGTAGAAGGAGTAACTTTCTGTTCTCATACAATTTAAAAGTTTATAAATATATGGAGAAAGGGATAAACATAGAGAAAACATTTTACTATAGAAATAAAATAAAAACTTAAATATTTAGATAATGAAAGAAGCAAAGAGGATTGCCACAAAAGCCACCTTTGCCTACAAAGAACTATACAAAATGTTACAAATGTCAAAAGGCTGTTCTAAGCACTGGAATGCATTCATCTCAAATTACTTTGGTTATTAACTGCCCAAATATTTCAAAGATCCTTCACAAGAGAAAAAAGATACAATGCAGGGTTTTAGGCCAGGAAACAAACTGGATTACATGTCTGGAAGGTAGAAGAAAAGCAGCTGACCTGTGAAAGGTGTTTGTCATGTCTGTTTGAATCAGCAAGTGCTAAACCAACATAGCCAGTCTGCATGAGGAAAGAGCACCATCCACTGGAGGCCAGAATGAGACTATCAAGTTCAGAGTTGCTGAGACCCATTCAGTCCCAGGCGGTATCATCAGGGGTTGGTTCCAAGATCCCCAAAATCCTCGGATGCTCAATTCACTTATATAAAATGTCATGATATTTGCAAATAACCGATACATCTTCCCTTATACTTTAAATCATCTCTAGATTACTTATGCTACCTGTCTGTTTGGTTCTCTGCTGTGTCTCCAGTGCCTAAGGCAGTGTCTACTCATAATAAGGCCTCAAAAAGTTTGTTACATAAGTTAAGTCGAGTCCTCTATTGTTGTTCTCTGAAATATGAAAAAAAAAGCTAGCAGTTTCTTATGGTTACTAAGACAATGAGACAGAGGTGAAGCGGCTACTCTGGACATGACCTCTAGTGAACCTTGCTCCAGAAGTGGGTCCAAAGAATCAAGGACAGCCTCTTCCTGCTGGGCCTTAGACTCGGGAACTTTCCACTTAAAGCTTTCACTATCTGGAATGAGCTTGATGTAAAGTTCTAACAGGGGAATGCAGCTCCTCATTGACCCTTGATGGAAAGATGGCTTCCTTTTCCTAGAAATATCATCCACTCCAGCCAACGATAGTTTTGGCCACTAGAAGAAGGACACCTGCCAGGCAAGTCTGATCAGCCTACTCCACTCTGGTTGCTCATGGGAGGACAACTACCCTCATGTCACTGCCTGGAAGTTCCATTTCGCTCAGCCTCAGATTGTACAACAAAAAGATGCATTGGAATACAAGTAACAGGCCAGCCAGGATTCTTAGCAGATAAGAGGGTGTCTTCCTATTATCACATTTTGCTGCAAGAATTTTCAATTGTGCCTCAGAAGTAGAGAATGTCTGAGCCTGTGTATTCTTTTTGCAGAGGTCTTGTTAATGGGGACACCCCAAATACTAATTGGATTCTGGGGACAACTCCTTAAGCAATCTAGCCTTACTTTAAAATTTCTTTACAAAATAGAATTGTGGGAAACATTTTTTACACTAAAACATTTCTAGTCATGGAGACCAATATTGCAGTTGGGCTAAGTGTAAGTGTTAATGGGATTTTTTTTTTTTACTTCTTCATTCCTATCTACAGATTAGTTACCTCCTGAAGACCTAGTTCTACTTAGTATGTAAATAGGGAAACGTACTTGGTGCAATTTCATGCTTGGTTTGTGTTCTCTTCAATTCTATTTATCAAGTGGTTTGCATTCTATTTTAAATGCTTTCACTCTTAAATGCAAGAATATATAGAGTAATATTTCCCATCCCAGATTATCACACCTGTGACTATTTTAAGCATCCAGAAACCAGTCCAGGACATAGGTGAAAAGAACTAAAATAACACCACATCATAGAATCATGCACTTTGCTCCTCAGATTTTCATTCAGAGCCTTACTAACTCTTCTTTAACATACAAGCTAACCCAGTTTAATTAATTTCTACCTCTAAAGCAGATTAGAAGGAAATAATACTAGTTACAAGATGGAACAGTCAAGCAAGTAAGGGGCTGGTGGTGGAGAGGGCATTGCAGGCAGGGGAACAGTATAAAGGCTCAGGGGTGGGGAGACTACACTGCACCCAAAGAACTGAAGACTGCCCATGTAGAACCACCTGAGCCCAGGAGGACATGTTAATGCAGTTCATTTTTTTTTTCTAAGGACAATGGAAATTCATTGCAGAGTCGACCTAAGATGTTTGAAAAAAAATCACTTGATGGCAATGAATAAAACAGATCAGAGTGAGAGAGCAGTTAAGGGGGATAAGATAGGAGGATTTTGCGGTCCTCTAGGGAGGACTGAAGGTAAGGAAGGGGGTGAGAATAAAGAGGTGTAGCTAGATTCAAAAAATATTCAAGAAGTACAAACTGACAGGATTTGGGATGGACCAAATATGGAAGGTGAGGAAGAAGGAGTCTGGGATTACCTTGACATTCTGGCCTGGGCAGTTAGGTGCACAGTAGTGCCAGCCACTAGATCAGTGGTTCTCAACCTTCTGGCCCTTTAAATACAGTTCCTCATGTAGTGACCCAACCATAAAATTATTTTCGTTGCTACTTCATAACTGTAATGTTGCTACTGTTATGAATTGTAATGTAAATATCTGATATGCAGGATGGTCTTAGGCGATCCCTGTGAAAAGGTCTTTCGACCCCCAAAGGGGTCGTGACCCACAGGTTGAGAACTGCTGCACTAGATGGAGGATACTACAGAAGAGCAAGGGTATTAGGGGATGAAGAGTAGGGACCTGTGAATATAACTCCAGACCTGCCAAGTGTGGAGCTCCAGTCTCAATCAAAAAGTTGCATGTATGTGTCTGGGGTCCAGAGGCCAGGTCTGGGTGCAAGATACAGGGTTCAAGCCCTGCACTTCCACTGGTTATGAGTCCTGTGAACGTAGTAGGGACAACAGATTTTAATGTCAACGTCATCACTGGGAAAGAATAAGCAGTTTCCAGAGAAATGTACTTTTGATAAGTTTGGTTTCAGAGAATTAAACCAATTACACTTCCCAAAGACATTGGATGAAACAAGAAAAATGGATTCCATGTCATAAATCTCAAAACCATACAAGCATCATGTAATAGTGCACAGTGGCTTTAATTTAATATAGGAATACATCAACATCATAGAACATACAGATGTCTTCACAGGGCAAAGTTCACAATCACATTCTAGGGAAGACATTGAGAACAAATGGAATTCTGAACAGCATTTTGCAGAATGCGAAAGAGTTTTAAAGTTGTGGTGGCACAGGCATGGGCATGAACTAAGAAATGTGGTGTTAATGACACACAGGACTAAAGGAAAGGAGTATGAAGAAAGTAGAGCAGAGGAATTCAAAGCAAAAGTTTTCATATGGCAGATGGGTTTGGACAGTGGTTCTGCCACTTACTAACTAGGTGACCTTGGACAAGAATCTCACCTTTCTAAGCTCAGTGAGCTCTTCAGTAAAATGGACTACTGGGAAGAATAAATGAGACACTGCATGCAACGTTCTGAGAACACACAGAGTAAGTACTTAATTAGCATTCACTGATAATGATGACAACGATATGGGACTGTTTTATAAAAGTGGCATAAACCAAAAAGGTCAGTTAGTTCTAGGATAAGTTGGGATATGCCAACTAAACATACTATTAATATGACTTTTATTAATCACATCTTACATGTATACAAAACTTTATAACCTTCAAAAGCAATTTTGTATATTTTAGTCATTTAATCTTAACAAAAATCCTTCAACGTAGGTAAATACTTTACCGATTTTACAGATGATGAAACTAAACCTTTTGGAGTTTAAGTAACTCAACCAAAGTCACTCCGTTGTGGAGAAATCTCCTCTAATCTATAGAAGGGGCCCTGTAGCTAAATATAATATAAAAGATGGATGAGGGTTCTCACTACCTTGCAAGGAAAGCCAAGGAATGGAGGCAGATTGAATGCTGATGTCATTGTGTTGAGCTGCTAAATGAAACTGAACAAATCTTCAAATAAACAAACCAATAGATTTTTTTTCTGTTGCCCCACTAGTTTGAGTAGTGCTTCCATCACTTGCAACCAAAATTATCGTGACTAATATATCCAGTGACATTAGACAACTCATTATTCCTTCAACAGAATCCAAGCATTTTACCTCTATGACTATCCTCCTGCTATTTCCACCAACTGGTATTCCTTCTCTTGCCTATTGAATGCCTATCCATTCTTCAAAGTCTACTCTCTTACCGTCTGCTAAATAAGGCCTCTCCTGATTCCACTAGTTCAAGAACTTCACTTATTCCTCCCCAAGCACTTGATTTGCACTTCCTATGGAGAATCATACTCTGGAGCAACTGTCTCTTCCCCCTTTTGTGTCCATTATAGCGCCCTGAACAGTATCTTACACATGGCAGACCTTCAGTAATAACTGATTTTACCACATTGCATAAAATGGAATATTAAGTAATTTCTCGGAAGATTGTCAATGTTGATACTTAGCTACTTAAATGTTAATAGATGTGACAAAACAAAAGCGTAATCGGACCTTAGTTTCACATCTCCATGTCTATGAGATGAACATGCAGTATTAGACATTTCTGGGTATCCCCCATAGCTGGTCTTTCTGGATATCATTTTCAGGGTAGCAGAATATAACTTCCCTAAAAAGTAGAAAATTGTAAGTTACAAATCCTTCATGTGTCAGATAGATTTTTATCGGCTTTATATTGCACACAGATTTTATTATATATATAGACTTTATTTTGCAGATGTACTGTTATCTGCACTGATAGAAGGCATGTCACTGAGCTTCCCAAACCTAACAAGAATATTATAAGCATACTTTAATAACATGTGTCTTCTATCATTTGCACTGCATCTCAAAATAGCTTTGCAATGTTATATTTTACTATTGCTTATAACAAATCATGTAACCTAGTCCTCCCCCAAGAAAAAATGAGAGAATGAATTCAAATAAGAAATTTTTTTGCATAAAGATCTAGAAAGATGTTTTAAATTTCTAATCTGAGCTTATTCTATGAAATGAAAACACATTAATCATTTTCTATCTACACAGCAGTCAAATTGAAGAGGAAGATTCTACTTTCTAATGCTTGGTTATTAAAATGTGTTCTAAATGAAAGGCATAAAATGCTTATTTCCATACAAACTACTAGACAGCAAAATGAATGGATTCATCATGCTCATGGAAAATGCAAGCACCTGAGAGAGAGAACGAGAAAGAGAGAGGAGAGAGAGAGGAGAGAAAGAAAGAGGAGAGAGAAAGGAGAGAGAGAGAGAGAGAGAGAGAGAGAGAGAGAGAGAGGAGAGAGAGAGAGAGAGAGAACCAGAGGAATGCTGGAGCATTTACCAAGATTACTCTTAATTAGCTAATGGTTTTTGGTCTACCAAAATAAAACTAATATTTGCATAGTACCTTACAGTTTATACTTCACTCTGATAATTATTCCTGATACCGCCTGTTTGTGCCCCCCGCCCCCAATTCATATGTTGAAACCCTACTCCCCAGTGTGATGGTATTAGGAAGTGGGGCCTCTGAGAGGTGATTAGATGAGGTCATGAGGGTGGAGTCCTCACGATGCAATTAGTGCCCTGATAAGAGTCAGGAGAGAGCCTGCTGCCAGTTTGCGATAATTTTGTTATAGCATCCAAAAAAAAAGCTAAGGCAAGCCCCACTTTATATTTATGGAAAATGAAGCTAAGTGGCAGTACATGACGAAGGCGCTGTGCCTCACCCCAATGGCCACATAACATGTTGCATGAGTGACAATAAATTCACTGCTCATGAGACTCTTTCCCCAGCTTTGGTTTCATACCATAGTTGCCTTGAGGTTTCCAAAAGCTGGTCTCTTCTGGAGTTTCCTCTTCCACACAGCCTCGTCCTTGGGGACAGGTGTCCCTCTCACCTTCCAGAGCCGTATCACTTTCACACCCATCTCTCCACTCCTTGGTCTCCCTGTCTAGGCTGGACCCTTCAGACCGGCCATTTCCCTCTGCAGATGTGATGGCTGGCTCTGATTCAGAGAGTCTAGGCCCCTGGAGAGGCAAAGAGCAGCTCCTCCCTTTTGAAGGAAGCCCCCTGATCTTGTTCAGCATCCGCAAATAATAGAAATATGTCTCCAATACACTGGCCTCTTGCTCTGGTTCACGTGGTGGCTCATCCCTCCAGGAGACGCTATCACCAACATCCTTGAGTGGGAAGGACCCCTTCAAACCAGTGTTGGAAATATCTCGGGAAATGGGGTAATCTGAAGAAAGCGTCTTTTCCTTTTTCTCATGAGTTGTTTGTCTGGTGACTGCTCGGGGCGTCTGTACTGATCCATCATCCATCCTAGGTGTTGGCACCTGGTCCAACCAAGCGCTGCTGTGTGTACCACATGCCTCTGCAATGGGTCCATGAGACATAGCACTCTCCAAGGGGCCCTCTGGCACACTCCGCGAGAGGCTGGCAATTTGAGGGGTCACATAACTCTCAGGATGTGTTAGGTCAAATTGCCTCTGAGTTACCGCAGGAGGGCTGCTCTTAGCAGAACTCTGCACGCTTCTGTTCAGACCACCTCTTGGCTCTCTCCCCGTGATAGTCTTCCCTGAGCTCTCCGTGGTGACATGTTTCCATTTATTTTTATGCTTAATACCAGTTTTGGGTAACCACAAAGAGAACCCCATATTGTCTGATTCCTTTCTCTTCTGATTGGAACTGTCACAGGGAGGCATTAGTTGACCCACAGGGAGTCTCTGGATGGGGTCTTCACCTCTGGAGATGTCGTCCCTGAATTCCACTGTGACATCCTTGGGGGTCCCCGCAGGGGGCTGCACTGCTCCTGTGCATTCCTCTCTGACTTCAGCCTCCAGGAGTATCTCCCCAGGGGAAGGAACACTGCTTGGCACCATGGTTTCCAACATTAGTGTGTTCTCACTTGGGGGAGATGAGGCAGTTCCTGAAAACCCTCTACACTTCCTGCCTAGGACACCCCTGAGAAGTGTCCCTTTACTTTCCTCAGGTTCATCTAAACATTCCTCCTCTGAGCTGTCCGTCAGTGAAGCCCAGAAGTAACCATGTCTGGGTGAACTCTGACCGGCTTCCTTTGAAACATCACTTTCTTCGAAAATGAGTCTGAGTTGTGGTTGAGCCCCCCGCTCCTCATCTCCGTTGGGGTCCTGGATATGACTACCTCTTGCTCTGTTGTACTTGTGTTGAGCATAATCTTCCTGCTGAAGCCTGTCAGGAGGGTATCCGGCAGCTCTTCCCTCCCCCTCATTCCTAACTGCAGTTCCTCGCCACATACAAGACTGGCTATCTAAAAAACCCTCCTTCTGGAAGAAACTTGAAAATTCAGAAGACAAGCCCATTTCTGATAAATTATCTTGGGGTCTTAAAGAGCAGCTGTGAATGTCTGTTCGTGTGCTGGACTGGTCTTCTCCGAGCAGGGGAGGAGAATCAGATGACCTCACACGGGCATTTCTCTTACTTCCTAGAGCTTTTGAACTTTGACAAAGATTAGACCGAGGGAGTCCTACAGAAGTCGTGGGACTCTTCAACCCCTGCTCTTCTGGAGCGTTGGACAAGAACTTCTGGGCCCAATTTATAACATGTCGCAGCTTCTGTGTCTCAGGCACCAAGGCATCTTCCAACAGATGTAGGTCCAGGTCTGTTGGGTAACTCTCTCTCCATGGCCCCTGCTGGGTCCACTGGTCCAGGTACTGCTCTGTTTCTCTAGGAGCCACTCTGGACACCTCTTGGAGCAGAGGTGCCTTTCCAATTGCTAAATAATGTGGTGGCTTCTGAGGTCCTCTCAGAACAAAGGTTTGATTTTCTGAGGGACTCACTTTGGTGTCCTGGGAACGTGTGGACACCTGTTGACTGCCATTTCTGGAAGCATCATCCTTGATGATCCCAATGCTTTCATAGTAAGCCACACACTTGGCTCGTAAGTGCTTCAGGTCACGGGTTTGAGGAGTGTCTGCCTCATTCCATGGAGAACATTCAGTCAGTGTGGGGGGTAAGGGATCCATCTGCAAATACAAAGGCAGAGACATTAAAAAAGAAAGAAAGCCATCAATCATTTTTCTATCTACAATGTGACCCTACTGTATCCACTAACATCCTAAAACCCAACTAACATTTTTATAAGAACTTGAAGCAGTTTTGTAACTACAAAAGCAAGGCAACCAAGGTATGAACAGAAACAAAGACAATTTCCACAATTAGGGTTTTATCAAATTCAGTCATACTCTGGGTCTTAGTCACTGACTGAGAAAGGTTAATTATATATATGTGTGTGTGTGTGTTGTGTGTGTGTGTGTGTGTATATATATATATATATATATGTATACACACACACACACACACACACATACATACATACACACACACATATACATACATACACATACATTTTTATTGATTTTTTTACAGAGAGGAAGGGAAAGGGATAGAGAGTTAGAAACATCGATGAGAGAGAGACATCGATCAGCTGCCTCCTGCACATGCCCCACTGGGGATGTGCCCACAACCAAGGTACATGCCCTTGACCACAATTGAACCTGGGACCCTTCAGTCCGCAGGCCGATGCTCTATCCAAAATTGCTCTATCTGAGCCAAACCAGTTAGGGCAATTTTATCTTTTGAAGGGGATATATGCCAATTAAGTGAATATAAAACAGAAAAATGACTTTTAAATAAAGTTAGTCTGGTTTATTTCAAGGTTATTATACTATTTAATTTCTTTTTTTACCAAGCATATCAATTACTGTGATTTTTATAAATGGCATAGTAATTTAAAAAGAACAAAAACAAGCAAGTCTAAAAGGAGGAGGAAAGAGAAGAGGACAAGATAGGGAAAGAACATTTATTCAGGCCTATTTAATACAACCATCTCATACCAATTTATCCCTCTCCTTTCCTCTCTCTGAAATCAATAAAAATATTAAAAAGGAAATGTTGGAAATCCACTATCCAACATTCTTGTTTTATAGATGAGGGGACTGAGGCGTAGAATGATTAAATAACTTGTTCAAGGTCAGCCATATGGAGAGCAGCAGGGCCAGAACCAGGGCCTGGGCTCCACAGCACCACATGGCTGTGGCCAGGCAAGGTGAGGAGTTCTCAGACCGAAGCACTCCTGTCATCCCTCATTTAGTATCATTGCCCACCTCAGGCAATGCCCGCACTCCGTGGTCACTTCTGAAACTACACCATTTAATGTCTGTACCATTGCTTGGAATTTCATCGTATATTGCTTCTTTAGTCATGCATATATTGCTTGCTTGAGTTATAATTACTTGAATTATCTGATATTTTTACCAAAACAGTTATTTTGAAACAACTCAACCTCTGAAAGAGCCTGGTATTCACACTCTAGCAAAATAGGAGACTAGAGCCCTGACTGGTTTGGCTCAGTGGATAGAGCGTCGGCCTGCGGACTGAAGGGTCCCGGGTTTGATTCCAGTCAAGGGCATGTACCCTGGTTGCGGGTGCAGCCCCCGTAGGGGATGTGCAGGAGGCAGCTGATCGATGTTTCTCTCTCATCGATGTTTCTAACTCTCTATCCCTCTCCTTTCCTCTCTCTAAGAAATCAATAAAATGTACTTTAAAAAAAAATAGGAGACTAGAGACTCTTTCCCTCAGTTCCTAACTTCTCTCCATTCTCTTTTGAAGTCAAGAGGCTTGGCAGCACTCATCAAGAAGTAAGATACAGGGACTGTGGAAATTAGTCATTAGGGCATTGTGGTCTCAATTTTCTACCCATTTCTAATTACATTGCACATTGACTTTATTTTTGTCAGGATGCAGATCAGGATTTCATTAGGGCCACACCGGGGTAAAAATTTCTTGGTTCTTATCTAGGCCAACTGTGATTGTCACTTGTTAGAGATAGACATTCATGCCCAGAGAGAGTAGGACCACAGCTATGCCTACTGCTTCCAAGTCTCAAGGGAATCTGTGGCTTTTGGAAACCAAGTGCCCCCAAACAGCTTTCTTACTGTAGACAATGACAGCATGATGACCCATGGTCAGAAAGTTGCATGCCAATAACTGCAGAAATCCAGAAACCAATAACTTATACAGAAAAAAAATTAACTCTTGGTGTGTGTGTGTGTGTGTGTGTGTGTGTAATTGTCTAGGATACCTATGAACAACTGCGTAATCACGACAGCAATAAAAATAATAATTGCTAACACATAGCACTTCATTCTTTGAAAACAGAGAGGCAAAGTTACTTGCCCAAGGTCACACAGCTCATAACTGGAAGAACCAGAATTCCAGCCCACGCCTACTGGTTCCAGAGTTCTTGTTCTTAAATCTTGGATATCCTACTTCTCACTTTTATTTAGTTGGCCCTACATTAACATAACCAACACATAACTCAAGTTGTGTTTTTAGATCCCAAAATGACAGGTGATTAGTTCAAACACAAATAGACTGGCCCACCCATGGAAGAGAAAACATTTGAATTTAAATAGAAAAAAAATAGTTTTAAATTATGGTTTACAATCACTTAAGCATATGGTCCAGAAATGGTAGTGCTGATATATGTAGATGTATGTTTGCTTAATAAATCTGCATCTCATTTCTTGTTGAATGCTAAGATATTTTTTAGACCTCAGTGCTTCATGGTTTCAATAGTGTTTCTTGCAACCCACTAAAATTTTCCAAGAATTAAGCCTTACCTCCTGCCCCTCCTCAGACTGCAGTCTGCACATGCCACCTACAGGCACAACATGATGCTGATTTTCTCCAGGGCAGCCAACAAGATTGCTTAACTGACTGTCATCCCTAAAAACGCTGGGAGGCAGAGTGGAAATCAAGGCAAAGGCAAGGGGGATAGTTAGCACAAAACCAGCGACACTGACAGAGACAGCAGGGGAGAATAAAGAACATGGTAACTAATTGGGAGAAAAGGAAACAGAAGGGTTACCTCCATTAACTTAAGGGCTGGGAAAACTAGAAGTGAGTACAGCAATTACAGACTGGAAATAGAATTTATCGTTTACCTAATTCCAAACCACCATGCGCTCAGGTAAATGATTGCAATGCAAAAGAGATTCTTCTAGGAGGGCAAACCAGGAAACACAACATAGGCTTTACAAAATACTACACATTCTACGGTAAACCTTCTCCCTCAAGTCCAGCAGACTCCATTGTTCCGTTTCTGGTGCTTACACAATACCGTCTTAGTGTAAAATGACAAAACAGCCTGCAATTCCATCTCAGGCAAGCCTATGATAGAAGGAGCAGACAGAGAAAATTCTTCTAGTTTTCCCAGTCCCTATTTTAAAGTAGAAGCTTCAGGATTTCCAAGCCTGGTCCCAAATGAAAAAACTATCCTCTAAAGGAGGAGCTCTTTGCTATTATTATTCATTTTCTTTCTCTTCACATGCACTGGCTTGTTGACTGGCTAAAGAATGTCACACCTACCATTTCACTTTAAAAAAATTCTACCTTCCCCTTAATCACTACTACAACATTTCAGATGCTCTGGTAAGCAGTATAGTATGTGGGAAAAGTACAGATTTTGGAGTTAGGCAAACAATCCTGGGTTTAAATACTAGCTCCACCACAAGTCATCAGTTTTAACTTTAGTTTCCTCCTTATAAAAAAGCGGGGGGAGGGGCACTTACACTCCTTCCCTATCTCATGCTGCAGGAATAAATGGGGATAAAATATCTTAAGGACCAGAAAAGGTCATTATAAATCTGTTATGTTTCTTTCTCCTCCTAATTTATATGAAAAAAACAAAAACTCCGAAGTACTCATTATCTTTGTTCTTTATTTGTCAAACCTTCCTGGGAGCCTACAGTGTGCCAGATGCAGAACTTAATAAAATAGGTGTGGTTGTCTCTGTCCCCATGGAACTACAGGGGTTAAGGGGAGCACAAAAATAAACAGCTCATTGTTGAGTGAGTGGGAGAATTTGCTTAAACTAATGAGGGAGGTGAGGACTGAATAAAGGCTCCATTCCGGTAAAAGGAAAGGAAGCTAAATTTAGAGTACTCACTGTGAGCTTGGAGGCTAGACCCTGTGAGGGTTTAATTCTGGACTCCATCCGCCACTGGGCAAGTTTCTGAAATTCTCCGTCCCTCCCTTTCTTCTTCTCTAAACTGGAGATAATGGTAATTTCCCATTGGGTTTTTGTGCAAAGTAAAAGCAACACCCCTCCCTACAGTTCCCCACTTCTTTGTGGGCACTCATTCCGTTTACCAGCAGGCTTCCATTTAGCCTCTGACCATCATGAACAGTCAAGGAAGCACCCTGACCCAGAGGTCATCCATGACCAAAAATAAAAACTGACAGCCCACCCCCAACCTTCCTGGGAACTAACTAGTTAAAACATGCTCTGGACCAAGCTACCTAAAGCACCTTTTGAGGATATGCCCAGGCCTAGGGGTTGACAACCAGGAAAACCAGCGCCTGCAGAAGGTGTGGTCCTCTCCTCAGGGAAGTTGATTAGAATGAGCTGGGTTTCTTGATTAGAAAAATGAGGCTTCTGAGCGCCAAGCTCAGCCCAGATGCTTCTGGGAGTGCAGCCTTCGCATTCCCACCTGAGTCTCCTGAAAATCTGACCTCCCCCATTGGTTCAGCTGAGGCAGCAGTCCTTGAAAAGAAAGGCAGAGCTGGAGAGTAAAGGAAGGCCCAGGAAGTCCACGGTCTGGGAATCAGCTCGGTGTAGCCAGTTACTGGCACAAATGCATAAGCCACATCCCTAAGTGTCCTTCTGCACCAAATCATGGATTTTTTTCAGCCAGGGGTCAGTCTGTCCCAAGCATTTAAATCTGGAGGTAAAATGCTACATTAAAAGTGCTAGAACGACACCCTCCAAAACAGAAACAAAATCTCTTAAAGCTTCTTTTTAATTTAAAAAAAAAATGGGCACAAGAAATACTCAAATCAATAATAGTAATGAAGTTACTTCTTAGCTTGACGGTCCTGGACCGGAAACCCCCTTCCTTTGTCCTGCCGAGGACGTTGGGGCAAACAGGTGGAACCTGAAACAGCCCTGAAACCTAGAAGCAGGAGACGCGCGCGGCCCAGGTCGCCATGGAAACCGAGGCGGGGGCGGATCCCGGCACGTGGGCGGGATCGTGCAGGGGCTGCCGGGTAGACGCCGCCGGAGTGGCCCCTGTGGGTTTAGCGAATATTGAGTGCAGACAGTGACTTCTGGGTTCCCGTGTCCTGCAAGAGGTTAGACCCTGCGGGGACCCAGAGAGGGAAAAAGCAAGTTGCTTCCCAGCCCAGAACCTGCAAAGCTGCCAGATGTACAGTCACCTGTGTGGAAACCAAAATCTCACTGGTTAGAAACTCAGACCCCCGTTCCCACTCCTGGGCTGATAAATCAATCTCCGCGGCGAGGACCCAGAATCTGGATTTAACCAGGTGCTTTATAGGGTCGGGAGGTTGGGAGACCCCGCCTTTGCCTAATCTTTTTACTCAACACCACTACCGCCACCCTATAATGGTAAAAGAATCCGCACCCCAGTATCCTCCCCAGCACCCCTCAAAGGCGGGAGGTGAAGTGGGGGTGAGGGGCTGAGGGAGGTGAGGGGGTGAGGGGGGTGTGACGGTCCTTGGACTCGGAAATGCAGAGCCCATTCAGTTGCTTGAATTGAGGTTTAGTAAGCTGCTCTTTGCGGGTTTCCCACTAGGGGGCAGCGTCGTTCTTCATGCCTGTGCATTGGGTAAAGCAGTGGTCCCAGGTGTTCCTTCCTGTTAATTGTGGCTGCAGTCTCCTTAATACAAACTCGATTAGAGGGCGGAACTTGGATGCTGAGAGATATCTCCTTAGGAGGAATGGGCCGGTAGCAGAGCCTAGGGCTCTAAACGTGAGAAGCTCTTAGCTCCAATTCTTGGTTTACACTTGAGGTTGAGAACAAAGAATCCAGGCTTGCAAAGCCATAAGGTTCTTGTTAAGAATGACACCTGTGCACTAGACAACAGATTTCTCAGCCCTCTGAGCCTTATCCTTTATTGGGCAATGGGACGAGACCTCAGGATTGATTCAGACAGCCCCAGCCCTGGCTAGACTTGAAAACTAGGCCTGGGCCCTGGAAAACCCCGAGTCTCATCTGCTCATTTTCTGGTGAAATGTGGGAGGGACTCGCTTCTGCACTAACGGGAATCCCCATGCTTTAGTCCTCCCTGACAGTGAAACCTGGACCTGTAATATTTGCACAGCCTCCCTTAGAGGTCTGGGGGAGGCTCAGCTCAATAGAGGGAGGTAATCTATGGGTCTCCACTAGCCTATGCACTTACCATGCCTTTTTATAATAACCTGTTTATAGGTCTGAATTCTGTGTTACTGCTGCATACATATAAGTAAGCACAGCTCGTTCTGTATTAGCCTGGAATGTACTTCTCCAATTCAAACTTCTGGATCGTGAATTGTTGTTAAAACGGGGTGAAGGGACTGAAATGAGTAAGGCCAAGTGAGCAGGCCACAACATGCCCCTTGGGATAATAGTTGTTTCACACAAAAAGGGGCCCATAGTCAAATAAGAGTGTAAAACATTTTATTAAATGTATTTCTTTATGTCAGGGCTTTTTTTTCAGAAGCTTTCCTAAGTTAGTGTGCATTGTGACTCCTCAAGATAAAGCAACTATATGCAGCATTTCTCACACTTCCCATGGCTCCTTTTTTCTAAGAGGGACATGCAGAGCAACTAATCTGCAGGGCACACCTTGGGAAACACTAAACTGGAGTGACAATAACCTCCCACAAAGTCTGTATAAGGTAGCATGGTACAGAGCTGTGCCAGCGTCTGGTTTTTCAGCGAAGTGATGGCAAAATAGATTTGGGCTGCCTTCTTCAGGAGCGGGATGGGAGCAGCCATTTGAAAAACAGAGGATAAAGAATTAATTTGCCATGAGGACACGTCAACAGTTACGTTTCAGGTGCTTGATATTCTTTAGTTTCCAGGCAGACCTAGTTTTATTGCATTTCACTTCATTTCGCTTCACAGATGTTGCGTTTTGGTTTTATTTTTTACAAATTGAAGGCAAGACTTTCCACCAGCCAAAAGATTGACTTGCATTTACTGCAATGAGCTAGAACTGAAACAGCGACATCTTGAGGTATGCCTGTATTTAATCCTCACAACTACTCTCTGAGATTTCGGTTTATACCCATTTTAGAGAAAAAGAAACTAACACTAATTAATCGAATATCATGTCTGAGCTTGTGTAGGCAGGAAGTGATAGGGCTGGTATTTGGAGCCAGATCTTCCTTGAGTACATTGCAGAACCCAGGCCCTGCACCAGGGCAGCCAGCAGGGGATGGGGGGAGGGGGGACAGGGGGGGGGAGGGGGGGGGAGGGGGACACTAGGTTTCATTTTCATGGTCACCTGAGCAATTAGTGCTGAAAAGTGAGAAAGAGAATAGCTTTCAAAGAGTGAGCAGAAGGCCTGGAAAGTTGGCTTTTGATGGTGGCAGTATCTAAGCCTTCTTCCAAAGATATATATGGTCAGGAAAAATTAGGAAATTTATTAGACTAGTGTCAAAGCAGTGACTTAGTAACTGACAGAATTTGCATAGAGTCAGGAGAGAGTCAAGTTTGTCTTTGAATTTCCTGGTTTTGTTGAATGGGGGAAGGAAATGCCATTAGTCAGGCTTGGCAACAGGAGAACCAAGGTTTTTTATTTATTCTAAAAAAATCTTTTACATGTTCGTTATTTTTCCGTTTTGTTTTGATGGAAAGCTAATGAGTTAGCCTTGAATAGAATGAACCTGAAGAACCAGTGAAGTATTTAGGTGGCCCAAAACAGGTGAAACTGGGGCTGCATTCTGGATTATACCAGTTTGGACTGCAGGTGCTACTTAAAATCATTAGCATAGATAGGATCAGCTGGAGAAAATGTTTTGCGATTCAAGAGGACAGACATTTCGGGACACCAGAGGAGAAAGCAATTTTGAAGGTGACACCGATGATCCTTTAAACTTGTTCTGAGTTTCCCATCTTTTGCCATGCTCTACACAGACACAGAGCGGTAGCTGCTGTGCAAAATGGAGAATGGAGATGGCAAAGTACAGAGGGATTTCTTTGTGCTAAGGCTCAGTTTCCAGAAAGAAGTATGACTTTTTAGAACCCCAGGAAATTTCTCTCTCTCTCTCTCTCTCATGTTTTAGGTTCACAGTCAAAGAAAGGCTGAATCCCCAGAGTGAATGAATCAAAATAAACCATAACATAAAAGTCTGTGCATTAAGGTTGCTCTTAAATGCTTGCTATCGTGTGTATCCTGCAGGACTCATGAGAAGGCCCATTTAAGCACAACAAAGATGCTTTCGGGAGTTCAGGAGGCTACCAGGTCAGCTGGTGGAGTTCCTCCTGCAGTGCTCCTCCTCCTATCAGTAGGCATGGCCAGAATGCCTTTTTGTCTGCAGATCTGGCCCAGAGTTAGCCAGACTCAAAGCACACATGTCTGAGAGAGATAGTTACCTGGCAGCATCGCTGTGTGAAACCGAATAAGAAGTCCCAGTGAAAGTGAGGATCAGAAATTAGAAGCTGGGAAAGGCACACACACTCAGCTGCTGAAAGAAAAGGGCCTGGGGCCTGCTGCTTTCATGTGTGGTTACAATGATAAACTAGCAGGGGTAGCTGGTGTCAGAAAATACCTGACAGCTCTTAGACTTGAGTAACTCTTTGATAACAGGCAGTATCCAACCTTCAAAAAAAAGTTTATTCCCAAAGTCATTTGTATGTCAGTTGTTTGAATCTGGAAATGCTTTCATTGTCAGAACAGTTCCTATAATTCATTTACCCTCATAGGCATTCACTCATTCTGTAGTAGCCAACAGATACTTAATAAGCACCTACTGTGTGCCCACTAGACTGCTAAACATATAGCAGTGAACAAACAGCCAAAAATATTCTTGCTATCATGGAACTTCAATTCTAGTGGGAGGAAACAGACAATAAATAAATAAGAAATAATTAAGAAACGCATGTTGTACATTAGATAATGATAAATACAAATAAGGAAGAATAAGTAGGCATGGGGGAAAGATGTGCTGAGGCCTATGTTCCTGGAAGGCCTTATTGAAAATGGAACATTCGAGCAAGGACATCAGAGTTGCAGAACTCTGAAGATATGTGGGGGATTGGCATCCAGGGCTGAGGGGAAAGTAAGTGCAAAGGCCCTGAGGTGAGAGCCCAAGGGTTTGAAGATCAGTAAGAGGTGGTGTGACTGGAGTAGACTGACAGGTAGAAGAATGACAAGAGGTGATGTCAGAGAAGCAATGGGAAGCCTAGTTCTATAGTCCTGTTTTCCTTTTTCTCTGAGATGTGAACCTGTTGAAAGGCTTTGAGAAAAAGAATGATGTGATCTGACTTAGATTTTTAAATATTGAGATATAATACACTTTCTGCCTCCATCATCTGCCTACCCCTAACCTTCCCCATGGCAGCACTGAGTGGGCATGTAGGGGACATCCTACTCTCCCTGGCTGCATGACTTCTCTCCTTTCTATTCTTTCATGCCTCGTAGTTGGCTCCAAATATCCAATCAATTCTGACGCACAGCCTTCCAGTCCTGTGCCTGACCAGCTGTTGGCCATCTCAGAGGCCCCTTGGCATGGTCCATTGCTTTGGCCCAACAACATTAAATGTCAGTCTTCTTTTCAACTGCATACATTTTTTGGATTCTCTGAACAGGCTATTAGATCTCTGGCCTCCAGCCCACAGGTCCTGCCAGTGGATTACATTTCCAAAAGTTTGGCCTATAGGCCCAGATCAAATGTAAGTTGGATGTAAACTGCCTCCTTCTCTGTAGACCTCATGAGCTGCCCCTGCTCCACCATGAGAAGTAGATCTCTAACTTTGGCTAAATCCTTTCGTAGGCATGCTAATTCTTACTTGAAGGAAAGAGTCTGTGTTTTTCCAGGAGAGAATTCCCTAAACAGCACCATTATATGCTCCCAGGACAAGAGGAAGGCCACTCCCTCTGTCCTTCTCTCAGACATTCCATTCTGTATAAGCAGGACTAGACTTCTTTTTAATCTCTGCCTCTTTGCTTGACGAAGGTTTTCCTTTATTTGCAACTAAGCTTCTAACGAAATGAATTTCCCAAGTTTTCCTGACCACATGTCTTTTAAAGAAGGCTTACCTCCTGCCCACCATCAAATCCAACATGGGGCTTTCTTCTGCTCACTATTTCAGAGTTGACTGTCCTCTCTCTCCTCCCACTTTTCACCAGTAATTACTCAAGTGACCATGAAAATGAAACCAGTTGTAATCCCCAACCCTTGCTGGCTGCTCTGGTGCTGGGCTTGGGTTCTGCCATATATTGACAAAGACTGGCTCCAAATATCAGCCCTATCAATTCCTGCCTACACACGCTTGGCCATGGTGTTTGAGTAATTCGTGAGTGCCAGCTTTCTGTTTATAACACAAAACAATACCAGAAAGGAGAAAGTGGCAGAGAGAGAAATCAGGAGATCTGCAGAGAGCCTCCCTCACGTATACAGCAGAGCAGTGATCAACACAAGTAGATGAGGCAGCTACTTCATAACTAGGGAAGAGCCACCCAAAGAGATTAGAAGTAGTGTCTGTTCCCATCAGCAAGACTGAAAACTCATCCATCATTCATGGAGCTTTTGGTAGAACACACAGAAGATTCTTGCCTCAGAAGTGGGGCATTCTTAGCTCTATAACAAATTCTGTTCCACTCTCTCCTAACAAATCTCAAAAGCAAGTGCCAGAAGTTTCAAACTGTTTCTAAGAAACCTAGATTCATCTCAGAACAAAGCAAAAATATTTATAGGAATATAAAGGTATCCAGCATCCAACAAAGTAAAATTAACAATGTCTGGCATCCAATTAAAAATTACCACTTAAAACATTGCCATGTATACAAAGAAGAAAAGTGTGACACATAAGGAAAAGAAATGCAATTAAAACAAACCCAGAACTGTCAAAGTGTTTTAATTAATAGCCAAAGACATTAAATGTGTTTTATCTGTTCAACAGGTTAAGTAGAGACATGAAAGATAACTTTAAAAAAAAATCAGATTTCTAGAGATGAAAACCACATTGGGTGAGATCAAATACATACAGATAGCCCCCAACAGGATGGTTCGACTTACAGTTTTCAACTTTACAGTTATTAGCTAGAATTTCTAGTGTGGCGGTTCTCAACCTGTGGGTCGCGACCCCTTTGGCAATCGAACGACCCTTTCACAGGGGTCACCTAAGACCATCCTGCATATCAGATATTTACATTACGATTCATAACAGTAGCAACATTACAGTTATGAAGTAGCAACGAAAATAATTTTATGGTTGGGTCACAACATGAGGAACTGTATTTAAAGGGCCAGAAGGTTGAGAACCACTCTTAGTATGATGTTGAAAAGGAGAGGTGAGAATCGTTATCCTTGCCTTGTACCTGATCTTTTTTTTTTTAATGGTAAAATAGACGTTTTATTTATTTGTATGTAAACTTATAAACCAACCAGCCAAACTGATACTATTGTCATGACAGCAAAATACAAAAAAAAACATCTTCTACAAATACTTGAGTAATAAACAAATTAAAGGTTGTAGTAAAACAGCAAAAGGGGCAGAGGAAATCAGTGAAGCATATTATAGCTTAACCATTCACCTGAACTGAGGATTTTAACAAGACTTCCAATCCCAGAAAACATGAGTAATCCTTTACCACACACCTTTGTTTTTTACTTTCTATTTTTGAAGTTAAGATTCTAGATCTAGAGTTATCCAAATACTAGATCTAGTATTATATCTAATTATCTATAGCCAGAGGCATCTTTTATCATTTGTCTAACAGCAGCAAGACTACAGAAGCCTTTTTACTTAGACTCCAGTCATACCCGACCCCCACCCTCCAAATTGGCACAGGAGGCATAATGAGAAGCAGCATATCAAGGCAGAGATACATAGAAAAATCCTAGGAGAGGTAATACAGCCACTACCCAAACTGAGATTGAGTAATATACCCATCATCACACTATGTTCATGGCTATGTGTTCGTGGACTCAGGCTATATGCTCATGGAATAATCTGGGAATAAATCCATGGGTTGCTGGGTACCATAATACTTAGGGGCTTGCAGAATTGCATCATAGGTTTCCCCAGCAATTTCCAAGGAGGCCTCCAAATCACTGACAGGATTTTGCTGGAACTGGATCTGGGGCTGCAGGGCTTCCTCTCCATAACTAAGGAATTGATTGTTCCAGGCCTGGTTGTCCCAAGCCTGATTATTCCAGGCTTGGGGACACCAGGTCTGACCATTCCAGGCAGGGTAGTTCCAAGATGGGCTGGTCCAGGAATGGTTGCTCCACATGGAAAGGTTTCCAGAAGCGTTCACCAGGCATCCCTGGTGACAGGAGGAGAGGCCCAGGTAGTCTGTCATTGCTGAGCTCACCTGGGTCACACGGTGGCTGTTCTTTGGCCAGTTGTATTTCTGCCACCTCTTACATTTCATTCTCTGGTTCTGTAACCAGGTCTTAATCTGTTTGTAGCTAAGGTTCAGGATGCTGGAAAGTTCTTGCATCTGCTGGAGGCTGAGATACTTCTGCCTTTGAAATCTCTCATTGAGTACACAGAGCTGGGTCTGTGAGAAGACGGTTCGGATCTTCTGTTTCTTGACCTGGGCTTTCTCCTCCTTCCCTGTCCCGTTCTCTACAGAAGTGGGTGGTGTTGCGCTGGGACTGCTGGGACTGGGACTGGTGGAAGAATCAGGGTTGTTCTGAATAAGCTGGTCCATGGAGGAAGGAAGAGGAGAGACTGCAGCCTCTGTGTGGAGTGTCTCAGCAGATGACATTTGCAAGGATGCATAGTTTTCTTCAGGCTCATAAATCTCAGGCACTGGTGAAGGTTCCCTAGAATTGGATGATTCGGAGCAGGGCAGGCTTTGGGGATAAGCCGAATCCACACTCATGTTGCTGAGTTGAAGGAGAGAGAAAAAAACACCAAAGAGCTAGATTGTAAGAAAGATCCAGGCTTCAGTATTTAGCGAGAAGAGCTTAGAGAAATATGAAAATCTCCAGATGTAAAAGTATCAAAAAGATGGGAGGAAATGGGTCAGTTTTGCAGGGACAGGACCCGACCAGCCAATTTTGCAAAAAGATCTTGTACCTGATCTTTAGTGGGAAAGTTTATCACCATAAGTATGATGTTAGTTGTAATTTTTTTGTTGCAGATAATCTTTATCAAGTTGAGGATGTTCCCCTCTATTCTAGTTTACTGAGAGTTTTTATCATGAGTGGGTGTTGGATTTTATCAAATGTATTTTCTGCATCTATTGATATGAGTATGCGATTTTTCTTCTTTAGCTTGTTATGATGGATGATAGTTGTTTTCAAATGTTGAACTAGCCTTGCATAAATCCCACTTGGTCATAGTGTTTAATTCTTTTTATACATTGTTAGAGTCAATTTGCTAATATTTTATTGCGGAATTTTGCATCTGTGTTCATGAGAGATGTTGGTATGTAGTTTTCTTGTAAAGTCTTTGCCTGCTTTGGGTATTAAGGTGATACTGACCTCATATAATGACTTAGTAGGTATTCCTTCTGCTTTTAGAGATTGTAGAGAATTTGTATAATTTTTCCCTTAAATATTTGTTAGAGTTCAACAGTGAATCCATCTAGCCTGCTGCTTTCTGTGTTTTGGAGGGTAAATTACTGATGCAGCGTTTAATAGATTCAGATTGTCCTTTTTTTCCTGTGTGCAAATTGGCAGATTGTGTCTTTCAAGATATTGGTCCATTTCATCTAGGTTATTAAATCTGTGGACATTTAATTGTTTATAGCATTTTTATTATCCTTTTAATTTCCATGAGATCTATATTGTTTTTATCTTTTGCATTTCTGATAATAATTTTTGTCCTCCCTTTTTTCTTAGTTAGGCTGGCTAGAGGTTTATCAATTTTGTTGATCTTTTCAAAGTCACCTTTTGGTTTCATTGATTTTCTCTATGATTTCTGCTTTGATTCTTCTTATTTATTTTCTTATGCTTGCTTTGGATATAATCTTCTCTTCTTTATCTAGTTACCAAAGGTGGAAACTTAGATTGTTGATCTTTAAAAATTTTTATAAAGTAAGACTTTTTAAAATTTTATTGAAGTACTAGAGGCCCAGTGCACTGGTGGGGTCCCTCAGCCTGGCCTGCACCCTCTCACAATCCGGGACCCCTCGGGGGATGTCAGACTGCCAGTTTCGGCCCGATCCCCACAGTCCAACATCCCCCAAGAAATGTAGTAGTGCACAAAGTGGCAGGCGGCCAGGGCGCCACTCCTGCTCATCCGGACCCCGCTGCGCCTGCTGCCACAGCTCAGTAGTGCTGCCATGGAGGCAGGAAAGGCTCAGGCCGCCGCAGCAGCCATCGCCAGCCATGAGCCTCCTGCTGTGGGAGCACACTGACCACCAGGAGGCAGCTCCTGCATTGAGCTGTCTGCCCCCTGGTGGTCAGTGTGCATTATAGCTACCAGCTGGTCATCTGGTCGTTTGGTCGTCCGGTTGACAGGTCGCTTAGGCTTTTATGTATATAGATAACTGACAAATAAATTGTAAGATATTTAAAATGTACAATGTGCCCCGGTCAGGTTGCTTAATTAGTAAGATCATCGTCCCCAGTACACCAAGGTTGCAGGTTTGGTTTCTGGTCAGGGTACATACAAGAATCAACCAATGAAAGCATAAATAAGTAAAACAATAAATTGATGTCTCTTTCTTTCTCTCTCTCTCTTTCTTCCTCTCCTTCCTTTCCTTCCTTTCTTTCTCTAAAATCAAATTTTTTAAATTAAAAAAATGTGCAATATGATATCTGTCACCTCACATGTTTACCCTGTTTTTTGTTTATGATGAGAACATCTACTAGTAAGTTCTGCACTTTTAGCAAATTGCAGTTATACGATGTAGTGTTATCAGCTGGAGCACCATGTTATGCATTACTTCCTCAGAACTTACCTTGTATTGAAAGTTTGTACCCTCTTACCAACCTCACCCTATTTCCTCCACCTTCACCCAGACTCTGGAAATAATTGTTCTACTCTGTTTCTATAAGTTTGACTTTTTCTTAAGATTCCACATATAAGTAAGTAATATCAGGCAGTATTTGTCTTTCTGATTAATATCACTTAGCATAATGCCCTCCATATTCATACATGTTATCATAAAAAAACACAAGATTTTCTTATTTTTAAGGCTCATAATATTCCATTATGTATACTAGTATATGCCACATTTTTGGGTCCATTCATTTATTGGTAGACACTTAGGATATTTCCATATCTTGGCTATTGTGAACAATGTGGCAGTGAAAATGGGAGTACAGATAGATACCTTTAAGAAAATGGTTTTCTTTCTTTTGGATATTTACCCAGAGGTGGGATTTGTGGATCATATGGTAGTTCTATTTTTAATTTCTTGAGGAACCACCATACTGTTTTTCATAGCAGTTGTACCACTTTAAATTCCCACCAACAGTGCACAGGGGTTCTGTTTTTTCCACATTTTTTTCACCAGCATTTATCTCTTGTCTTTTCAGTAACAGCTATCCTAACAGGATAAGGTGATAATCTCATTGTGGTTTTGATTTGTATTTCCCTAATGATTAGTGACATTGAGCATCTTCCCATGTACCTGTTGGCCATTTGTTCTTCTTTGTAAAAAATATCTATTCAGGTGTTTTGTCCACTTTTTAATTGAGTTCTTTGGTTTTTCTTGTTTGCTTGTTTGTTTGCTATTGAGTTGTGTATGTTCCCTGTGCATTTTAGATCAGTGGTCACCAACCTTTCGGACCTCACAGACCACCAGTGGTCCACGGACCACCAGTTGGCAACCGCTGTTTTAGATCAGATCCCTTTATTGAATACTAGAGGCCTGGTGCATAAATTTGTGCCCCAGTGGGGTCCCTCGGCCTGGCCTGTGGGATCTGGCTGAAACTGGCTCTCCTATATCCACCGAGTGGTCCCGGATTGCAAGAGGGCTCAGGCCAGGCCAAGGGACCCCACCAGTGCACGATCAGGTCTGGGGAGGGACGTGGGAGAATGGCCAGCCAGGGAGGGATTGCAGGAGGGCTCCAGGGTGTGTCCGGCCCATCTCGCTCAGTCCCGATTGGCCGGACCCCAGCAGCAGGCTAAGCTACCGGTCAGAGCATCTGCCCCCCCCCCCCGGTGGTCAGTGCACGTCATAGTGAGCGGTTGAGTAGCCTTATCATATGATTAGCATATTACATTTTGATTGGTTGAACGGCCAACTAGCCAACCCGACACTTAGCATATTAGGCTTTTATTATATAGGATGTGGTTTGGAAATATTTTCTCCCATTCTATATGTTGCTTTTTCTTTTCTTTTTCTTTTTTATGGTTTTCTTTGCTAGCAAAAGCTTTTTTAGTTTGATACAGTCCCATTTATTTATTTTTGCTTTTGTAGTCATTGCTATTGGTGTCAAATCCAAAAAATTATTACCAAGGCCAATGTTAGGAGCTTCCCTCTGATGTTTTCTTCTGGGAGTCTTCTGATTTTAGGTCTTATATAAGGTGTCCCAAAGAAATTTATACACACTTTGAATGATTAAAACTCAGTGTTTTTAACATATACACTTTATTTTCAAAATTTTAAAGAATCTACAGAATTGAATAATTTTTTTGTCAATACCTGTTTTCAAACTGCTAACCGTTGTGGTCCAGGCACTGCTGACAATGCAAAGCAATGGAATCATTGATGTTCTGCACTTTTAGCAAATTGCAGTTAAACATCAAGAATCATTTTATTTAGTATTTGTGTGCCCTCAATTCATTGACTGTTGCCAGTTTTGTAACTGTAAACTTTATCTTTTATGTATCTCCATAAAAAAAAAAGCCTAGTGGCACTTTAGGATAAATTTTTTGTTGTTGTTCAAAGCTCATTCTGGCTTCACCCACTATTTCAAATCAGTTAAACCTGAAAAGGAGCGAAAATTAAGCGAGTTATCAGCTGTTAAAGTGTATATACAATTTTTTGGGACATGCTATATTTAAGTCTTGAATCTGTTTTGAATTGATTTTTGTGTATGATGTAAGGTAGGAATCCACTTTCATTCTTTTGCATGTTGCTGTCCGTCCACTTATTCCATTGATTATTTATTGAAGAGACTATTCTTTCCCCATTGTATATTTGGCTTCTTTGTTGTAAATTAATTGACTGTGTATACATGAGTTTATTTCTTCACTCCATCCTGTTCCATGGATCCATTATTTTTATGCATACATCATGCTATTTTGACTATTATAGGCTTGTAATATAGTTTGTAAAAGGAAGTGTGATACTTTTTTTCTTTTTTTCTTATTGAAGAAATTGCTTTGGCTATTTGGAGTCTTTTGGGATCCCAAACAAATTTTAAGATTTTTTTTCTATTTCTGTGAAAAATGCCATTGGAATTTTGATAGGATTGCATTGAATCTGTAGGTGCTTTGGGTAGAATGGAAATTTTAATAATCTTTCAATCCATGAGCTTGGAATATCTTTTCATTTATTTATGTCTTCTTCAGTTTCTTTTATCAATGCTTATGTTTTTTAGTGTATAGATCTTTCACTTCCTTAGTTAAATTTATTTCTAAGTATTTTATTTTTTATCCTATTGTATATGGGATTGTTTTCTTAAATTCTCTTTCTGATAGTTCATTGTTAGTATATAGAAATGTAGCTAATGCCCTAGCCGGTTTGGCTCAGTGGATAGAGTGTTGGCCTGCGGACTCAAGAGTCCCAGGTTTGATTCTGGTCAAGGGCATGTACCTTGGTTGCGGGCACATACCCAGTGGGGAATGTGCAGAAAGCAGCTGATCAATGTTTCTCTCTCATTGATGTTTCTGACTCTCTAACCCTCTCCCTTCCTCTCTGTAAAAAAATCAATGAAATATATTTTTTTTAAAAAAGAAATGTAGCTAATTTCTGTATGCTGGTTTTGTATTCTAAACTCACTGAATTTGTTAATTAGTTCCAACAGTTTTTTTGAGACTTTAGGATTTTCTATATATAAGATTGTATCATCTGCAAACAAAGACAGTTTTCATTCTTGTTTTTTAGTTTAGATGCCTTTCATTTCTTTTTCTTGCCTGATTAGTCTGGCTAAAACTTCTAGTCCTGTGTTGAATAGTAATGGTGAGAGTGGGCAATTCTACCTTGTTCCTGATCTTAGGGAAAAGTTTTCACTCTTTCACCATTGAGTATGATATTAGCTGTGGGCTTGTCATATTTTTTTTTATGATATTGAGGTATGTTCCTTCTTTACCTAATATGTTGAGTGTGTTTTATCATGAAAGGATGTTGTATTTTATCAAATGCTTTTTCAGCATCTATTAAGATCACATAATTTTACTTTTCATTCTATTAATGTGGTATATTACATTTATTGATATGCATATATTAAACCATGCATGCATGCCAGGAATAAATCCAGCTTGATTGTGGTGTATGATCATTTTAATATGCTGTTAAATTTGGTTTACTAATATTATGTTGAGAATTTTGTATCTATACTCAGCAGGGATATTGGCCGGTATTCTTTTTCCTGGTAGTATAATTATCTGGCTTTGGTATCTGGGTAATGATGGCCTCATCAAATGCATTTGGACTATTCCTTATCTTTGGAAGAGTTCAAGAAGTTTTGGCATTAATTTAGAATTCACCAATGAAACCATTTGGTCCATGACTTTTGTGTTGGGAGGTTTTTGATTACTGACTCAATTTGTTCTGTTCAGGTTTTCTATTTCTTCATGATTTAGTCTTGGTAAGTTACATATTGCTAGGAATTTATCCATTTCTTCTAGATTATCCAATTTGTTGGTGTATAATTATTCATAGTAGTCTTTTATGATCCTTTGTATTTCTGTGGTACCAGTTGTAATATTTCCTCTTTCATTTCTGATTTTACTTTTTGAGTCTTCTCTCTTTTTTTCTTATTTAGTATAGCAAAAGCTTTGTTGATTATCTCTTCAAAAAAGGAGGTCTTAGTTTTGTTGATATTTTCTAATGTTTTTCTAGTCTCTATATTATTTATCTCTGCTCTGATCTTTATTTCCTTCCTTCTGCTAACTTTGGGTTTGGTTTGTTCTTTTTCTAGTTCCTTGACTTATAAAAGTGAGGTGTTTTGTTTTTTTTCTTATTATAGGTGTTTTTCACTAAAAACTTCCCTTTTTTAACTGCTTTTGCATCATCCCAGAGTTTGGGCATGTAATGTTGCCATTTTCATTGTCTCAAGATTTCTATTTCCCTTTTGATTTCTTCTTTGATCCATTGGTTATTCAGGAATGTGTTAATTTTCACATATCTGTGAATTTTCCACCTTTCCTCTTGTTATTGATTTCTAGTTTCATACAAAGTGGTTAGAAAGGATATTGGGTATGATTTCAGTCTTAAATTTACAAAGCTATCTTTTGTGGCTTTCTTGTAGGCAGCCTAGTTGTGCCAAGCTCCTTTAGCTTTTGTTATCTAAAAAGTCTTAATTTCTCCTTTGTTTTGAAGGACAGTTTTTCTGGATATAGTATCCTTAGTTGACAGGTCTGTTGTTTTCTTTCAGCACTTTCAATGTATTATCACACTGTCTCCTAACCTCAAGCCTCTGCTGACAAAGTCACTGATAATCTAAATAGTAATTCCTTTGTATATGATGAGTCACTTTTAACTGCTTTCATGATTCTTTGTTTGCCTATTATTTTTGACAGTTTGATTTTTATGTACCTCAGTATAGATCTCGTTAGATTTTCCTAGTTGGAGTTCTATGAGCTTCTTGAATTTGTATGCCTATTTCTGTCCTCACATTTGGGGAGTTTTCACCCATTATTTTTCAAATAAACTCTCTGCCTGAACATTTTTTTCTTTTCCTGGGACTCCATTATTTTTACGTTTTTCTGCTTAATAAGTTTCTTGGTCTATCTTCACTTTTCTTTATTCTTTTTTCTTTTGCTCCTGATCTTGATAATTTTGACTGTTCTATCTTTGAGTTTACCGATTCTTCTGCCTAATCAAGTCTTCTGTTGAGTCCTTCAGGTGAATTTTTTCAATCCAATTATTGAATTCCTTCAATTTCAAAAATCCTCTTTAGTTCTTTTTCATAGTTTCTATCTCTTTGTTGATATTCTCCTTTTGTTTATGTATCATTTTCTTGATTTGCTTAGTGGTCTATCTGTTCTCTCTTTTCATTCTTGAGCATCCTTATAATGGTTATTTTGAAATCTTTGCCTTGTAATTCCTATATCTCTATTCCTCCAGCACTGGTGTCTGGATATTTCATTTGTCCTTTGATTGGGCCATGTTTCCTTGTATTCCTTTTAATCTTCTGTTGGGTTTCAACATTTGTAAAATCTGCCACCTCTTCCAGTCTTAGACTTTGATCTTATACAGGGAGGACTTAAGCTAGCTAGAGATTCTGGAGACCTCTCAAGCCCTTTGTGGATTTGTGTCCTCTCTGGGATTGGGTGTGTAATCCCCTAATTGAAGAAGATGCCAAGATTCTACTGAGGAGCTCCTGTTGGCATCTCTCTAGTTTTGTAGCCTCTCTGGTGCTACAGGAAGCTATGATATTGGATCTTCACTCAGTGTCTGTCTGTGGTACTATCCTCTATTGTGCTTTAAATGCCTTTGTTCTCAACTGCCCCGAATCTGCTACCTTGTTCTTGTCAGCACTTAGATCAAGTACAACAGAAACCAGGCCCTTTGGAAGTTCTATGAAAACTCAAAACATTGTGCTTATATTCCAGTCTTCATCCCTTCCCTAAGAAGAAGTCAGGAGTTTGAAGTTTTCTCTCAATCATGCCATGCTGTACAGGAGGGAGGGACTCTGACAAATGGGTGCCACAAATTTTAGTACTGAGCCTCAGTGAAGTTGGCTTCATTCTCATCTGGGATTGTAGGACCTTTTTAACTGGTTTCTGGATTTCTCAGAGGCAGTCAGTCCATGTATTGTTAAGTCACTGTCCCCGTGGGATAATGAGGGTCTGAGGTTTCCTATTCCACCATGTTACTCAGTCACTTGTCCTTGTTTAGTTCTTTTTAGACTCAACTTGTATCTCCATATCAGACAGCTGCAGTGTTAAACCATTGCCACTAACTGTTTTTTTGAGAAGTGCACAGAGGGAGCTCTGAATAAGGTGAAATAAAGAGAAATCTGAGAATGGAGCCTTTTAGAAAGTTACCATACAGATTGAGTAGTAACAGTTCTCTGGGGTTGGAGCTATTAAAGAACTCCAAGTGCATTGTTCTATCCTGTGACTATAGGGCTTCTGTTTTTTCACAGCTATCATAGTTGTGAAGTTGTTGGTTTTCTTTCTTTTTTTAATTGTTGACAGTATTACAGATGTCCCTCCATTTCCCTTCCCTTATGTCCCCCTCCACCTAGCCCCTGCCCCACTCCAGGCCTTCCTCAAACTATTGTCTGTGTCCATGGGCTATGCATATATGTTCTTTGGTTAATTTCTTCCCGCCCCCCTCCACCACCCTCGTTGAGGTTGGTTTTCAAGGGTATTACAGGGATGGTAAGAGGGAGGTGGAAATAGGGCTAATTAAAATGTCACAAGCTCACCCATCTTACCAAGATTCAGCAGGTTTTCCTTGAGTATATTTTCTTAGTTACTTGCAAGTCTTTGGTTAATTTTCAGAGTTCTGGAAAAGTAGATTTTTATAATTTTTTTCAGTGTTCTCATTGCTTTTATGGAGAAGTGCTTCTCCATGAAATATAATTTTAACAATGTATCACCTAATGATTTAACTAGCTGTTCCTTTAATTTTATTGAAGCAAAAAATTGGTTAATGCCCTAACCTTCAAAAGATTTTCACACCATCATTAGGATAATTTACTTTCTTAATTACAAAGAATTATACCAAAAAGGCTTTACCAAATCCTGGATGCAGAATTTTAATTTTTCACTTATAGGTACTTTGTTTAACCCAATCTGATCACTAAAATTTGAGAAAATCAAAATAAGATAGCTCCCTCACTTTTCTATAAAGAAAGATTAAATCTTCTTTTTAGATAGACTCTTCATCATTATTTAGGTGGTTTTAAATTTGTCAAAGACAGAAGAATTAGCTATATGCATTTGGTTTTCACACTTAAATCTTTAGTTCTAAACATCAAAGTATTCACTTTCAATACTCCCACCCTCCATTCTTTCAACCAGTTAGAGTTTGTGACATAATTTGCAGTGCCTACTACAAAATGAAAATGTGGAGCTCCTTGTTCAAAATATAGGGGGGAAATGCAGTTAAAGGTACTAAAATACAAAGGTTTTTCCTTTTAAAATAATTTATTACTTACAAAATATAAAAGGTAATAGTTATACAGGAGTAACAACATTCATGTTACATATTGCAAAAACCCAATATTTTGGTTCCATAATTTTATATAATACAATAAATAATTATACTTGATTTTACATTAGTATATAAATATCTTGATTTTTAAGTATATTTTTATTGATTTCATAGAGGAAGGGAGAGGAAGAGAGAGATAGAAACATCAATGATGAGAGAATCATCGATTGGCTGCCTCCTGCATGCCCCACACTGGGGATCGAGCCCACAACCCAGGCATGTGCCCCGACTGGGAATCAAACTGAGACCTCCTGGTTCATAGGTCAATGCTCAACCATTGATTGATTGATCATAAGATTTTTTAGGGTTCATTTTTCTGCAAATTCATTTATTGGGCCATCAAAACTTTTTATTTTAGCTGTTTCACTTTCAATTGATACAAATAAAGTAACATCAGTTGCTCTTTTTTTAATTTTGAGAGAACATTTGTTTGTTTATTCTCAATATATTTTTATTTATTTCAGAGAGGAAGGGAGAGAGAGAAACGTCAGTGATGAGAAAGAATCATTGATCAGCTGCCTCTGGTACGCCCCTACTGGGGATCGAGCCTGCAACCCGAGCATGTGCCCTTGACCAGAATAGAACCTGGGACCCTTCAGTCCCCAGCCTGATGCTCTATCCACTGAGCCAAACCGGCTAGGGCTCATCAGTTGCTTTTGACAAATGCAAGATCACCAATAATTTTTTGATAATTTTCAATTTTGAGAAGGATGTTTCTGCTGATGCTACTCTTACTGGTGCTGCTAAGAGTTTTATAGGCTCCAAAAACACTAGGATAAATTTCTGGTAAATTATTTTGAATTATAAACGTTAGTACATCTAGAGCTCCTAATTCTTGCAGAGCAGTTTTTCTAAAAATATTTAACTCTTTTTGCAAATCAGCTTTTTATAAGTCTGAATGTAAGTTTAAATGTTAATAAATACATATAATGGCATTTTAATGTTTCCTCTGACATTTCCTGTAACTTGCAGAGATTTTGAAAGTGGTTTCATTATTTGTATATAATTTAGAATGCCTATTTCTGAATTCTAATACAGTCAACCCTCCATATCCATGGGTTTTGCATCTGTGGACTTAATCAACCATGGATCAAAAACATTCTAAAAATGTTACGTTGTTGGTGTGTACTGTATAGTTGGGTCTATGATGGTTGTGTCTTTATTGAACATGCACAGATTTTTTCCTTATCATTATTCTATAAACAATCAGTATAACAACTGTTTAGTAGCATCTACATTGTATTGGGTATTATAAGTAATCTAGAGATTAAAATAGACAGAAGGATGTACATAGGTTACATGCAAACACTATGCCATTTTATCTAAGGAACTTGGAACATCCACAAGTTTGGTATCCTGTGGGGGGGCCTGGAACCAATTCCCCATGGATACCAAGGGACAACTGTACTCTATCTTCAATCACAAGGAAAAGTAATTTTACATTTGTCTATTTGTTAATAATTGGTCCATGCAAGTTTTTATATGAAAATAGTGGGGTTTATTTCTTTGAAATGCAAGGATCTTTAAATGTAATTTCTATTTCTAAGTCTGTGGATATGTTTTTCAATGTTGCAGTGCTTTTTAAAATCAGAGATTCTAAACTCTTTGAAGAATTCTAATAACTCCTGATAGTGTATTGTAATGCCCATGTGTAGACTTACTGAAAGTGTTTACTACCTAAGTGGTGGCAGATCTGGTACCAGTGCTCAGGCCAGAGAGTTAACATCTGTGCAGATGCTTCAGGGATGTGCTCCAGGGACTGATGGGCAAGCTTGCCTCCCACGACAGGTTTTAGTGCTGCCCCTATGTGGAATACCTCCTATCTCCCAGGGCCGGCTTCTGCTGCAGCTGCCTTCTCTCATCCAGGTTCAGGTTCTGGTGCAGAGTCCCCTCGGGGACTCCTAGGGTCTCAGACTACCCCATGCATGTGTTTGTGCCTGGCATCTAGGCCAACAGCTCAGCATTCATGGTGCCCACTGTTGCCTGACTGATCTCCTGTACATTTCATTGTTTCATCAGACTTCACTTAAAAAAATAAGTTCAGCCCTAGCCGGTTTGGCTCAGGGGATGGAGCGTCGGCCTGCGGACTGAGGGGTCCGAGGTTTGATTCTAGTCGGGGGCACATGCCAGGGTTGTGGGCTCCATCTCCAGTGGGGGGCATGCGGAAGGCAGCAAGTCAGTGATTATCTCTGATCATCGATGTTTCTATCTTTCCCTCTCCCATCCTCTTTCGGAAATCAATAAAAATATATTTTAAAAAAACATAAGTTCAAAGATAGAATTATTATGAATTTCAGGGTGGTGAGAGCAGAGCATTACACCAAATGCTAGAGAACAGGCTCTATAAAATTCACAGGTCACACACCCATGAAATCACTTCTGAATCCGGTAAAACTCACCCAGGGGTGATTTTGTCCATCAGGTGGACTACTTTTGGTTCTAACTATGTGAGGTTTCAGTTGAGCCCCAGAAAGCAAAAGTGACAAGATATATTAGCACCAAACGTAGGTCCTTACCAAGGTCTGGCATTCTCAGGCACAGAAGGCATATCCTCCCCTCTGCACAGTGGTTCTCTAGTAGAATCTCCCGGGAAACTCCAGTGCTGAGCTGTTCCGATACCTTCTTTCAGCTATAGTCTCCTTCCTGAGGGAAAGGAGTGGTGACAACAAAAGACTTGGAAATTGCTCAGTTAAGACTTTGTTGCTCAAGTAACAGTCCAAGACAGGTCTGGTTTAGGGTGAGGTAGGGGAGGCTCTGCTCCACACAGTCATTCAGGGATCTAAGTTGCTGGTAACTGCAACATCCTAAAATGGTGGCTTCAGAGTCACTACAGGTGTTGACATCTAGTCGCAATGGAGGTGCACACTTAGTGCAGGACTTGGAGGTGATACAGATCACTTCCTGTTCAATTCCAATGGCCACAAATCAGAAATATTGTCATACCTAAGTACACGAGGCTGGGAAACTTAGTCTAATTCTGGGCACAGGATGATGAGGAAATGGTGTTAAGATCCCCTTCTAGCCTCTACCACAAGAAATTTGCAAAAATGGGAGATTTAGAATAAAATGTATATAATGCATCCCCAGCCTTTTTGAGATAGGTCTGTTGGGGCAGACTGCCCAGAGAGGCAGCTTTCCAGTGGTGATTCCTTGTACTCATTGATAGTGTTGGGTTCACATTACAGTTTATGTTCTGGGAAGAGCAGGGGTGGAGCATTCAGCAAACTAGTGCCAAGCTGACTGGCACTTCTCATGATAAATGATCAACTTGGCTTTTGTACAACTCAGTTTTGTGTGTCCTTAGTGTGAATCGTTTGCTCACAGTTAAGCAAGTCATCATTGTTCTGTGTGTAGTTCAGAAAAGTCAAATTCAGAACTACGGAGGTGAAAGCAACATTGAGATCATTCTAACTCTACCTGCCTCACATCAAACAAGAAATCAACATTATAAATGAACAAATTGAGTACTTAGCATTAAATATTTGATGCCAGAAGACTTGTTTAAAACACATGATATAATTAATTTTGGTGAACTTTAGTCTGGTTCTTCATGGCAAGTAGGAGAACTATGACTATAGAGCAATAATCCTTCCCTATTTCACCTTGTCAATATTTTAGAGGACCAAGCTGGAGGAATTGTTAAAAGAGGGCATCTAGCTGATTGGGCAAAGCCGTATAGCAGAGTATCTGAATCAGTCCTAGTTGACCCCTGTTGCTATGACAGAATCATTAAAAATATCCCCTTTCACTCTCAAAAGAGTCCTGGTTTCTTCAAAAAATTATACAGTAATACTGTGACCAGGGAGCAGATTTATGTGCTCACAATTGTTTGCAGCTGCAAAACCAGCAGCTCAGGGTTGTCAGGACACTCGGGCTGATTCAAGGTGGAAGGAAGCTGATTCCCCAGGAAATTACAGGAGAGTGATGCTTTAACCAGAACACTGAGTTTTTCGCTTAATGAAGAACTTACCTGCCAAGCAGAGTGGAAACTAATGTTGGTTTGTCTGTCCTATATAATAAAAGTCCAGTGACCAAAAAGGCGAAACAACCAGAACGACCAGAGACCAGAATGACCACGGCTCCTCGCCCCAGCTGGCCTCACCCCCCAGTGAGCAGTTAGGAGCGATCAGGCAGGCAGGCGAGTGGTTAGGGGCAATCAGGCAGGCAGGTGAGTGGTTAGGGGCGATCAGGCAGGCAGGTGAGTGGTTAGGGGCTATCAGGTAGGCAGGTGAATGGTTAGGGGCGATCAGGCAGGCAGGCAGAGTGGTTAGGTCCGCAGGATCGGGCCTAAACTGGCAGTCGGACATCCCCAGAAAGGTTCCAGATTGTGGGAGGGTGCAGGCTGGGCTGAGGGGCACCCCACCCCTCCGCCCCCCATGCATGCGCACCAGGCCTCTAGTATGTTAATAATCATTTTCTTCCTTGAAGGATACTTTCCTTGGAAAACTCAAAATCCTTGAAATTGCCAAAATCATCATTCTTGTAGATGAGGAGACTCAGTTGATCCGTGTAAATTGGAGGAGCTGTATAATTTGCAAGACTTGTTTCAATACTTGATACTCACACAAAGCTTATCCTTTGTTCTAAGAGTTTTCCTTTACAATCAGAAAAGTGGCCTCGGTTCTCTTTCCAAAGTGATATTGGGATAAGCATCAGCCATAGGTAAAAAGTAGAGATGTGTGCTTCCAATCAATGCCCTGGTCTTTACTAAGATTTTAAGTCCCAAGTCCCCTCATCCATTTGCAAGGCATGGGTAGCTATTCCTAGCACAGGAAGACACCTTTTTCTGGCCAGAAATGGTGACATGCTGAGGTCAGTGGCAGACATCCCCTGATGCCTGAGGGTCAGCCAGGAGCAGCCTCTCCACTCCTTCCTTGCAACATTGGAGGCTGCAGAGATCCTGAACGTTCTTGAGTGTGTTTAGTGTAAATCTTGCTCCTCCCAACCCCAGTTCCCAAGAAATAATACACTTTGGCCAAAAGAGGATTAAAATCAGTTTTATTGATGGATTGGAGAACACAGCTGGGATTTGAGGCCCAAGTGAGGCTTCTTTTGTCCTCTCTGAAGTGATGACAGCTGAGCCCACTGGGCAGGGCTCGCCAGACTTACCCAACCCATCACAAACGAGGCTGGATTGTGGAGAGCAGAGTCCTGACTGGCCCACCACGGGCAGGTCCTGCTGGGTCTGTTTACTGCATGGAGACTGGATGCCCAAAAGCAGGTCCAAGAGAAAGAGAGAGAGAGAGAAGCAGGAGGACAAGTAAGCAGGGACTTTTAGCACAATATCTCCACCCAGAAGAGAAAGATGGCCCAAAGAGTCTCAAATTCATCAATCATAACCATCCCGAGATTACCCCACAGATGGAAGCTCCTCCCCAGTACTTTCCTTCCAAGCTGGAGTGTGTGTTTAAGAGAACTTTCCTCTATTTATTTGAGCAAGAAATGATAGAATAAGGAAAGGGTTTCTACCAAGAGGCAAGGTTGGGTTGGGAGCCTGGAACACTCAACAAAAAAGTGGCCAAAGACCATTTTGTGTGAGCCTTCCAGTCTGCAGATACTAAACCCCCAAAAAGGTACTGACTAGAGCTGGGACAGTAGGTCCATGTCAGCTCATGCCTGCACACTAACTACGGATTCCTTTTCTTGCCTGTACTCTAGATCCTGAACCTCTGGGGACTGCTGAGGAAGAACTTGAACTTGACAGACTTCACACCCCCCACACCTCCAATGGGTGAAATGGATGAAAGGGGTCAGAAGGTACAAATTTCTAATTGTAAGATAATAAGTTCTGGGGGTATAATATACAGTATGGTGAGTACAGTTGATAATACTGAATTGCATATTTAAAAGTTGCTAAGAGAGATCTTAAAAGTTATCACAAGAAAAAAATTATAACTGTTAGGTAATGGATTTTGCTAAACTTAATCATTTTGCAATATAATCATACATCAAATCATTGTTGTATACCTAAAACTAATACAGTGTCATATGTCAATTATATCTCAATAAAACTGGGGGGGGGAGAACTTGATAGACTTAAGAGGCCACACAGCTGGGGTACAGTTCCACAGGACACATAGTGTTCCTGTAGCACAGAGAGTCCCTTTTGCTTCATGCAGAATAAAACCCTCTGATTTCACTGTCAGGTGTGCAGTTTTAGCTTTGTGACAAACCAAAGCAGAGGGCCATGCTGCGTGGAGGAGAAGATAGGGGTAGAATAGAAAAGGCAAATTCTCCCAGGGCCATGAACAGGCAGGAGAAGGTGAATGGCAAGTGTTGCAGACCGAGGCTGCGTAACTATTCCTAGCACAGGAAGACACCCTTTTCTGGCCAGAAATGGTGTCATACTAATTTCTAGCACTCTAAAATCCTTCCTCCTCCCTCCTACCTGTCATGCAGAACACTCCTATTTTTTTCTGTTTCTCTAGTTACCTTGGTGCCATAGCTGTCTCTCAGATGGGTGTATTTCCAGTACACCCAATATTCCTGCTTTTAGCCAGGTTGGCTTCTGCAAAATATTACTCCCATCCATTGTCTGTCATATTTTTCACACTGTCACCATTCAAGGGTGACCTCATTTCATGGTCCTAGATGGCACCTTTCTGTAGTTTCCAACAGGCTATTTATACAGTTTTGCTGTGAATAAAGCTAAATGATTGCTGAAACATTTTTTCCCCAGAGTACGTTTATTAGGGATTTCTGCCACCATATTAACATATAAAACAATCTGAATGTTGACATAGAAATGCAAATTTCACTATACAAAGATAAGGCTCCAATTATAGGTAACATGGCCCCCATATCCCTAGTATTTCAATGAAATCAATTCATTTTGAATTCTTCCCAGAGTTGATTTTATAAATATTAGACAAGCCACAAAATATATTCCAAATACATAACATTTTACATGTTCCAAGCACAGACAGAAACACGATACTTTACCTACACTTTTTCATGATCCAACTTGCAATAGCACTAAAGACAAGATTGTGTGTGTATATGTATTTGCCATATATGTGTGTATATATATAATTATGTACACACAGTGATTTTCATGAGAAATTGAAACCTTTGAGACTGTTTTATCCACCATGATAACTGAGAGGGGAAAAGGAATAATAACATCACAAATTCCTCAATTGGGAAAAAGTAAACACAACTGTGTATGAGGGGCATATCAGTGGGGTGACATATATTCATACATAAACACATATGCCAATAATATGGACTATACATATACTCACACACTTGCTTTGACCACTGTATCTCACTATATTATTATATACTTTCCATCTTGGAAGCAGACTTTTTCTCATTTCATTCAGGCAGCTGGTGACAAGTCTTCTACCAAACTTAAGTGGTATTCCTAAAATGGCTCTTATTCTATCCCACTTTTACTTTTGGTGACTATTATTTAAATTCAGCCGACCCTATCCTGTCAACTTCTTCACTTAAAATATTTCTATTCAATAATCAAGTTTTCGCCTAAGAGAAAAAAGAGATGTTAGCTGGAAATGTAAAAATAATAAATGTATTACTAATTAATATAGATCTACATGGATGGACTACATGTGATATTTATCCTGTCAGTAGTTTTCAAATGTTTTATGAAGGGCAATATATTTCTTCCATAATTTAAAAATATTATTTTAAAGGACGAAAGCTAGATGATTTGGCATGGTCAGAAATTGAAGCATAATCAGAAAGGGGACACTGGTGGGCCCTTTTATCAGAACGTATGACTTCAATGTCGTATGAAAAGGGAGGGGGGAAATAACTTCAATTTCAAAGCTGGTCATTTGCAAACTTCCAAAATGAACTATAGGAAATATATGTGTATATATTGTTATCCAATTTCAGGTATGAAACATTAAAATGCAAAAAGAAAGCACATGAGAAAGAACACCCTACAAACTTAATATAAAATAAATTGATTATAGTTTGCTTAATTGAAGGCTTCATAAGCTAACTTTTAAAACTTACTTTCAAAATTGAATATCTAATAAAGCACTCAGAGCTCCATGAGTAAGTAGGATGGGAATGACCAGAGTGGAGATTATGCTAATATAAAACTGAAGTTTCCGTTGGAGTTAGGGAGAGATTACAGGAAGCCCAATCTCTTTGTAAATGAAGGCAATGGAACATTTTCAATTCATGGAGAAATCCAAACCTCCTTGCTCTTACCTTTCTCACTTACGGTATACCACAGGATTGGTCATTATGCTGCCTGGGAAGGCATCAGAGCCTTTCTGTCATGGATTTAATGGTATGAAGGAAGGTACTAGAACATTTGTCCCTTCTACTGAGTCTCTCTACTTCACCCAAGCTGAAATATGTCATTTAATGAATCCCGTCCACTTCCTTAATGAGAGCCCCAATTATGAATGAGTTCTTAAGGAAACCAGGAAAGGAATATAATTACTATCACAAAAGATAATTGGCATTTATCAAAAAGCCAGAATCCATTCTCTCCCCACCCCCTCTCTCACATACACATACTTCTTTTAAAGTTTCTTCCACAGAAACACAATGAATGGCATGAGGAACCAAAAATGTACCTTAACATTTCTCCACTTTTATTTAGATCCACTTAAATATATTCATGTCAACTTGGACAGCGAGTGTGCTGTTCTTTACAGTATCCAATACCTTGCATCACCATCACTTCCATAAAATAGATCACCTTCCTACCACCGCTTGCCTACCAGCCTCACCAAAACAGTTTTTTGCTACTTGCCATTTGTCCAACATCTGCTTCCACTCTTGGATAAATGTATAATAACATGCAATTAATTGGCATATATCTTTACTTTTTCCTTTAAAGTTTTGCTTCCTTAGCCAAAATATATGGACAGAATGCAAATGAAAGTAACAAGTCCTCTCATCCAAATACTTTTGAAAATGAACCCTGTGGTCCATTTGATGCTCAGTTTCTACATCCTCCGGTTCCATCATTTGTTTTAGAAGCCTACTTACTACAGTCTTTCTACCTATTTTCTATCTCATATGCAGCTAACAACAAATTATAGGATTTTTTTTACCCAAAATTATTTTTAAAAACAAACCTGGGCCAAAACATTAAAAAATTCCCAACATACCCTTTGTGCATTAGTCTTACAGTCTGTACAATAACTCCAGGAGGCTTCTTTTTTTTTCTTTTTTTCTTTTGTTTTTTGCTAAAAATTTACCAAAATATTCTGAACACATAAAAATATTTTTAAAAAAACAAAAACCCAGCATTAATTTAACAGTATAGGCATTGGTTAGAGGACATTATTTTCACTAAGGATTATATTCAAAAACTTTCTCTTGAATTTTCACTAAAATTCTGATTCTGAACCTTATATCTTATAATGATGATAACTATTAAAAAGGGGGGAACTCTAATTCAACTCGATGTATTATGTATTATAATAGATAAAGAGTCTGCCTGTGATGTAATAAAAATAAACATTTTGGGTTATTTAGAGGCCAACTCCCTGACCTATAACTGAAATTACTGTGTTTGATTTAAACTTATTAAGTGCAGTGAATTATGGAAAGCTAACTTAAAGGTCTGAATAATCAATTTTGAGTAAGGAACACGTGTTGACGGCTCCTTGACCATTCAGAACCAGGCATTTGCTTGAGAAATACACATCACTAATATTGAATATAGCCCTTAGTCATATGAGATATGTATTTTATGAGCAACCCAGCATATAGAGAATGAGGTTTACTTTGCCAGCCACCCACTCCTTGAGAGGACAGTAATATTCATAGTGAAACTGCTCAAACTCTGGCGTCTGGCGGATTTCACATAAGAAGGAGAGATCAATACCTGACTCCAAAAGGAGGAGGAGCAGGGGGAATACAAAGAGCAGCAGCCCCAGGCCCACCACAAGGAGCCTGGAAAAACTCTTGACCAGTGGGTTCACCCGAATATGGCCGGTCAGAATGTCATAGCTCCATGACAAAGCTCGGTGAGCTTCCTTTAGCTCCTCTTCTTCAGCCATCAAAAAGGCATTTTCATCTGCTTCCAGTTCCTCAAATGAATCTAGGTCTTCTCTTTCCAACTCATGCCTAGATGGACAGTCAAAGAGCATGTCAATCTCATCATCATCAACTGGGGTGGGGAGCAGGCTTGCACTGGGGTTGTATGACAGTTCAGAGATAGTCAAAGGCTCTTCTTTTATTTTATCTTCCTCTTCGCTTGGGGGGTCTTCGTACTCCCGGGCTTCTTTCACTGGTGAGCTGGAGATCAAGGGGGCAGAAATGTCATCTTCTTTTGGCAAAGGAATACCTGTAAAGAGACATTTTTTTAAAAATTCAGGTTTGCTTTTTCCACAAAGATGGAAACACACCAAAAAATAAAAAATAAAAAAAAGACGCACCTCTTATGGTTGGCGTGTTTACATTTATGTGTGCAATTATGACCTTCAACTTTGATCATTTGCAAGAATAAAATGACAATAAATCACTATTATAATTTTGAATGGTGTCTTTTAGAAGTCAATACTGTCAAAATATTATAGTATAATTATACTACTATCCAATTATAAACAGTTATGTTATATACTAGAGGCCCGGTGCATGAAATTCATGCACTGGGGGGGGGGGGAGGGATCCCTCAGCCCAGCCTGCTCTCTCTCACAATCTGGGACCCCTCGGGGAATGCCCGCCTGCCAGCTTAGGCCTGATCCCCGGTAGTCAGACATCCCTTTTGCAGTCTGGGGCTCTCGCAGTCTGGGACCCCTCGCTTCTTACTGTGGGAGAGGCTCCTGCCACCGCTGCTGCACTCACCAGCTGTGAGCCTGGCTTCTGGCTGAGCTCCTGTGTTGAGCGTCTGCCCCCCTGGTGGTCAGTGCACATCATAGCGACTGGTCATTCTGGTAGTTCCACCGTAATGGTTGCTTAGGCTTTTATTATATAGATAGTTTTCTAGTCTATGTAATTGCAAATATGTGCACAAACTTGCATCTTGCTACTTTTAACATTTTAGCTTAGACATTTTCTACATTGAAATAAACTCCCATTTTGTATTTATAATAGTTGTCAAATTATGTTTAGTTAATACAATATTAGTTGTCTATTGGCAAACATTTAGACTGCTTCACAATTGTAAAAAAAAAATGCTATAAGAGACATTTTTACATATAAATTTCCTTCTGTTTTTCAGTTCATTTGCCATAGATGTCCAAAAGGAAAACTGCTTTGTCAAAAGGTATGAATATTATTTCCTAAAGTTTATTGTAGGAGAGATGTCTTGACTCCTCATTTTACAGATGGGAATTCTAGTCACCTACTGTCAGCCTAAGGCCAGCTCTCCTAATTTTGAGCCTTGGGTACTTAGTGGGAAATCAAAGCAGGATCAAAGACATGTTCTCCAGGATGGTTCTACAACACAATACCAAATTGGTGACCATGTGCATTAGGTAATTGTAAACCAGCTTTTAATGAATATATTTCAGGATTTCTCTCTTCAATATATGCAGAAAGTGATGTCACCCAGATAGCAACACAGGTCAGTCCTGACTTTACTTCCAACTAGCAAAAATTCACGGATAAGACACCGATGATTGAATCCTAGAACACAGGATGCTAGGCTAAAGTACACCCTGCACCACAAAGACCAAGACTGACTGCCCCCAAGCCAGTACAGCATCGCACAGAGAGGTCTTCCCTGAGCCTTTAGTGACATCCAAACCCTTGAGTATTGTGGGTCACTTCTTGGGAGCTCTTAACTCAGGTTTCACCCCAGGGACTGCAGGGGAATCTGCAGGACTCAACCACTGGGAATCTGACTGTGGTAGAGAAGTGGGGAGGGGCCTCCAACAACCAACATGCAGATCTTAGTAGACTTCCCTGGTACCTGCAAAGCCCAAGTAGTAGCCCCAGTGAGCAGCTTTGTGCGTCTGCAGAACCAAGTTGGTGGCACAGTGTCACCAGGGAACTCAATCTAGTGCAGGCCTGCCTGATTCAAGTTCTCCAAAAGTTTTGCCAGTCCTGGAACCTGGTCTGCCCGTGCCCAGGCTAAAGAATTGAGTGTCATAGCCCCAAACACTTGAAACCTAGCTTCTGGCCCCTCCTGACTAAAGAGTCTGTTCAAGAAAATTTAAGTTGCCTGAAGTGAACCCTCCCAAGGCTCATCCAGACAGGAAGGGCTATATTACCTGGAAACTATATTACTCAGCAATGCTCAAGCTGAGAGGCAGGTAAGCAAAGCGATGGTCCCCAGAGCAAAACAAGTAGTCCTGTTCAGCCAGGGAAGTTGAAGCACAGGTGAGTTTGTGTGAAGACCACAAATGAAGAACCTTAGTGGCCTTGAAGCTGCTTCTCCCATTGCACATGGGCAGAGAAGCTCTTTCATACTCTCACTCATTGCTGAATACAGCCTTCAGACTGCCCTACCATCTAATAGTACTGCTTACAGTGGCCCTTGAATAGCTTGTGGCTTTTCCTATCTGCAGATAAAAACTGTGGCTTCACCTAACCAGGATATCTAGTGTACACTCTTACCAGATTCCGGTTAACAGTGAGCTTCCTTATCCTGGTGAAGTAGCAGGATGGGACCCAGGGCCTGCACAGCTAATTCATAGCCCCACCTACTGCTGAGTATAGACAGTCCTGACTGTGTAGTAGTAATCCTGACCACAGAGTACAGGCAACTACTAGTACAGAGCCCATCCTACAGCCTCATTTGGACAGAGAACAAAGGCCAGTAGTCCTATGCAGCTGTTCTCAGCCAGTGGCACACATCCCCAGTCTCTGACCTCAGAGCTTGAACCATTGCCTCACCCCAAAATAGACTCTAGTAGCAGAAACATCCAACAACCCAAAGTGAGCTGACTGCAGATTTGTTTTGTCACAGAGTTCTTCAACAACGTCTGGAAGAAAATACCACTACGTACACAGATATCAACATAAGAAATCAAGGATCATGAAAAGTCAGGTAACTATGATACCACTATGCAAAATTAATAAAGCACTAATAACCCTAAAGAAATAGAGATCTATGACCTATCAGACAAATTATTCAGAGTAATCCTCTTAAAGAAGTTTAGTGAACTATAAAAACATATACACAGGCAACTAAACAAAACTGGGAAAATAATGAGTGAACAAAATGAGAAGTTCAACAAAAACCATTGAGAAAATTACCCAAACAGAAATCTTAGAGCTGAAAAATACAATAACTAAATGGGAAAATTCAGTAGAGAGCTTCAGAAGCAGACTAGACCATGCCAGAGAATCAGCAACCTGGAAGATAGGGCATTTGAAATTTATCCAGTCAGAGAAACAAAAAGAAAACTGAATGAAAAAGAGTGAAACAATATTCTGGGAATTCCAGAGAGGAAGAGAAAGCATATCTTACCTAATAATAGACAAACATACAAATTGACTGTACCTTTGCTACGCCCACCAGCCAATCGGATGAGTATGCAAATTAACCAAAGATGGCGGTTAATTTCCATAAGTAGGCGCCCAGCAGCAATCAGAGCCTGCAATCAGAGCTGAGGGGTCCCCTGCCCAGGCCTAATGCCTCGGCCACAGGCGTTAGGCCTGGGCAGGGGCGGAGTTGGCGAGAGCAGGGGCGGAGTCGGTGATCGCGGGGAGCTGGGGGTCCCCTGCCCAGGCCTAATGCCTCGGCCACAGGCGTTAGGCCTGGGCAGGGGCGGAGTTGGCGATCACTGGGAGCTGGAGGTCCCCTGCCCAGGCCTGATGCCTTGGCCACAGGCATTAGGCCTGGGCAGGGGCAGAGCCAGCGATCACGGGGAGCAGGGGTGGATCCAGCGATGGTGGGGAGCTGGGGGTCCCCTGCTCAGGCCTAAGGGCTGGGCCACACACGTTAGGCCTGGGCAGGGGCGGAGCGGGCTATTGCGTGAGCTGGGGGTCCTCTGCCCAGGCCTAATGACTGGGCCAGAGGCGTTAGGCCTGGGCAGGGGCCGAGCCAGCAATTGGTGTGAACCACAGAGGAAACACCTTTTATGACTGCTCATTGGCTAAGCTCCCTGTATGCTACTGGTAATATTCTTAGTAACTTGGGTAATAAGAATCCAATAAGGTGATCTAGGGTTTTTTACCACACTCCTGGAGATAAAAAGGAAGGTCCGCTGCTGGAGGGCTAAGAAATGTCATATCCTGCCCTAGCTGGTTTTGCTCAGTGGATAATGCCTCGGCCTGCCCACTGCAGGGTCTGGGTTCAATTCTGACTAAGGGCATGTACCTAGGTTGCAGGCTCCTCCCTGGCCCAGGCCCAGGTCAGGGCTCATGCAGGAGGCAACCAATCTAAGTGTTCCTCTCACTTTGATGTTTCTCTGTCTTTCCCTTTCTCTTCCACATTCTCTAAAAATCAATGGAAACATATCCTCACGTGAGGATAAAAAAAGAAAGAAAGAAAGAAATGTCATATCCTATGAAAGACACATCTTGAAAATGCCTAAAGAAAGCTGTCATTTTTTCATGGTGAAGGGATTGGTGGCTGCGGTGACTGGCAGTGGCTGCAACAGCAGGGTGATGGGGCTGGTGCCTTCCCCTGATCAGCCAGGTCGCCTCCCACAAAGGGAGGCCAGACTGTGGCTTAGGCCCGCTCCCCAAGGGGATCAGGGAGCGGGCTTAAGCCGTCAGTAGGACATCCCTGAGGGCTCCCAGTATGTGATAGGGGGAAGGCTGAGCTGAGGGACCCCCCCCCCCCTCCAGTGCACAAATTTTTGTGCACCGGGCCTCTAGTTTAAAATAATAATGGCTTAAAAATTGCCAAATGTGGGGAGAGAAATAGACATCCAGATTCAAGAGGCCCAAAAGACCCCCAAATAGGTTGAACCCAAAGCTATGCTGACACATTATGATTAAATTATCAAATGTCAAAGATAAAATTTTAAAAGCAGCCAGAGAAAAGATAAATTGTATACAAGGGAACCTCCATAAGACTCTTGGTGTACATCTCAACAGAAACCTTTCAGGCCAAAAGAGAATGGATGACATACTCAAAATATGAAGGAAAAAAAAACTGTCAACTAAGAATACTATATCTTGCAAAGCTGACCTTCAGAAATGGAGGGTAAAAGCTTTCTTGCACAACAAAAGCTGAGGAAATTCATAACCACTAGACCAGCCATGGGCAAACTACGGCCTGCGAGCCGGATCCGGCCCGTTTGAAATGAATAAAACTAAAAAAAAAAAGACCGTACCCTTTTATGTAATGATGTTTACTTTGAATTTATATTAGTTCACACAAACACTCCATCCATGCTTTTGTTCCAGCCCTCCAGTCCAGTTTAAGAACCCATTGTGGCCCTTGAGTCAAAAAGTTTGCCCACCCCTACACTAGACCTTCCTTATCAGAAATACTAAAGAGAGTTCACTGAGTGGAAGTAAAAGGACGCTAATTAACATCATAAAAACATAAGGTAGTGTAAAAGTCAGTGGTAATGGTGTGTAATACTTTTAGTTTAAAAGTTAAAAAAAAATTAAAAATAATCGTAACTACTATAATCTGTTATTAGTTACACAGTACAAGGAATGGTAAGTCAATAACCCAAGTGGTGAGGGGGAGAAATAAAAGTATAAATCTTAGGAGCTGTATTGAAATTAAGTTACTATTAACTTAAAATAAGGTGTTATAATTTCAAGATGTTTATATAAGCCTCGTGGTAACCACAAGGGAAAAACCTGTAGTAATTACACAAAGGAACATCATAAATAAGTCAAAGCATACTGATACAATAGGACATCAAAACACACAAAGAAAGACAGCAGGATAAGAAAATTTTTTTAATGGAGCTACAAAACAGTCCCAAAACCGTTAATAAAATTACAATAGTAAGCCCTTACTTATCAATAATTACTTTAAATGTAAGCATAGTACAGGTTTGTCGATGATGCTGAAATTTTCCTGTAGCCATGCACACACACACACGCAGTGTGAGAAGGGTTCAACTGGAAGAGTTCTCCAGCTTATTAATAGCAATGAAAGGAATCATTGCATATGACTGTGTAAAAATTATTTTCCCCTAAATACATAAAGCAAAACCTAACAGAGCCACAAGGAGAAATAAATAACAATACAATCCTAGTAGGGGACTTCAATACCCCACTCTCAACAATGGACAGGTCAAACAGAGTCAGTGAGGATACAGCACATCTGAACAACAATATGGACCAAATGGCCCTAACATACATTTATAGAATATTTTATCTGACAACAGCAGAATACACATTCTTCTCAAGTGCACTTGGAACATATTCTAGGATAGATTGTTAAGCCATAAAACAATTCTTACCAAGTTCAAGAACACTGAAATCAATAACAAGAAGAAAACTAGAAAATTCACAAATACATACATGGAAATCTATCTCTATATATAAAAGTCTAAGTGACTGTCCGACCGTCAAACAGCTGGTACATATGATGCGCACTGACCACTAGGGGGCACTCAGTGTAGGAGCTGCCAAACTGCGGTGACTTGGCAGCAGCAGTTCTCGGGTGACGCACCCTGAAACCAGAAAGGAGGGAGCCTGATTCCTCGCGAGTCTGCACGATTCCACCTTCAGGTGTAGGTGCACGAACCCATGCAATGGGCCACTAAACAATACTCTCCTAAACCAATGGATCAAAGAAGAAATTAAAGGGTAAATAAAAAGTATCTTGAGACAAATGGAAACACACCATACCAAAATTTATGGGATGCAGCAAAAGCAGTTGTAAGAGAGAAATAGGTAGTAATAAATACCTATGTTAAGCAAAAAATGTCCCAAATATACAACCTAACTTTCTGCCCTACGGGACTAGAAAAAGTTGAACAAACTGAGCCCAAAGGGAGCAGGAGGAAGGAAATAATGAAAACTAGAACAGAAATAAATTAAATAATAGAGAAACAATAAAAAGATTAACCAAACTAAGCTGGTTCTTTGAAAAGATGAAAGATTAATAAAACTTTTAGACTACCCAGGAAAAAAGAAAACACAAATCAATATTATAAATGAAAAAGGAAACATTACAACTGTTGCTACAGAAATACAAAGAATCACAAGAAGGTACTATGAATAACCATATGCCAACAAACTGGACCTAAAAAAAAATTAAAAATTCTTATGATCAAACTACCGGGACTGAATCAGGAAGAAATAGAAAGTCTAAGTAGACCAATAACTAGTAAGGAGATTGAGTCAGTAATAAAAAATCTCCAATAAAGGAAAGTCCTGATACTGCATTGCTTCACTGGTGAATTTAACCAAACCAAAAATTTAGAGAGGAATTAATACCAAGCTTTTTCAAACTGTTCCAAAAGATCAGAGGAGGGAACACTCATAATCTCATTTTATGAGGTCAGCATTACCATGCTACCAGAGCCAGAAAAAAACACTAGCAGAAAAGAAAACTACAGACCAATATCCCTAATGAACATAAATGCAAATATTATCAATATAAACTGGCAAATTCAGCATCACATTAAAATGATCATTTACCATGAACAAGTGTGATTTATACCTGCGATTCAAGGATGGTTCAAAATACACAAATCAGTCGCCAGGGTGCTGAGACAAGAGGGGAATAGGGAGTAAATGCTTAATGGGTTTGAGGCTTCCTTTGGGGCAATAAAAATATTCTGAAACTAAATAAAAGTGTTAGTTGCAAAACAGTGTGAATGTACTAAATGCCACCAAATTGTTCACTTCAAAATGGTTAGTTTATGTGAACTTCACCTCAATAAAAATAAAAAATAGTGTGCGTGCCGCCAGACCCTGTGCGTGCACACCCTCCGCAGGAGTAAAGATATTTGCCTTGCTGTCTTGATCCCGAGTATCCTTTGTATTCTACCGGGACCCCTGATTTGGGGGCTCACCTTACTGCTAACATAATTCATAACTGATCGGAGTTGGCAAACCACTGCTCATGAGCCAAATCTAGCACTCTTCCTGTTTTTGTAAATAAAGTTTTATTTGAAACACACACAAAAATAAATAAATAAATGCAAGCCATAAATTTTCTACTATCCTCTAATACTTCATGAAACCTTAAGGGAGAAAGTATCGTAATTATAGGGAAAGATGACAAGAGTTAGGACTATTTGGAATGCTACATCTTTACGTTCTGGTATTCCATATCCCCAGGAGAGTCACAGTACTCTTTTCCTTCAGAAAGCAGTGAACATAACATATTGTATCTGACCAGTATTACTGCTCTTCAAAGACCACTCCCACTGGCTATTTTCTTTGCCCCTGTGGTCACACAGATCTCCCATGCTCTGTATTCTAACAGCCTTTTCTCACATGCGTGGCCTTTCCTCCTTAAGTCTCCTTTTCCTAATATCCAGCCCTTCCTTCCTCTGTCTCTGCCTTCCAAAAGCCTCTCCCAATAACAAGAGGTTATGGAAAATCCCAAGTTCCCAGACTGCAGTATTTTATTGATGGCGACTCCATTCTTCCAGTAGTTCAGACCAGAAACCTTGACCTTCCTCAATTCACAACCACATCGGACCTGTCAGCACTTCTATGTCTCTACCTTCAAAACATCCAGAATCGAACTACTTCTCACCACCACCTCTATCAGCACCCTGGTCCAAGCCACCATCCTTTCTCATTTCGATGACTGCAACAGCATCTGATCAGGTCTCCCGCTTCAGCCCTTGCCCATGTAAGGGCCATTATCAACACAGCAGCCTGAGCGAGCCTTTGAAAACATAAGGTGGATCATGTCACTTAGCTGCTCAACATTCTCTAATGCTTTTCATCTTACTCAGAGTATAAGCAAGTCCTTGCAGGGATGTCTAGGGAGCTACTCAGTGTGCCCTCCCTTTCCCTCCTAACCTCTCTGACCTTGTTCTCCTGTGACTCACTTGTTCACTACACTCCAGCCACACAGATGGCCTGCTGTTCCTCCAACATGCCAGTCATGCTCCCACCAAAGGGCCTTTGCACTCGCTGTTCCCTCTGCTTGGAGCACCCTCCCTGCAGATAGGTTCATGCTCTCTCCCTCTTTGCAGGTCTTTAAGCAAATGTCACCTTCCCAGTGAGACCTTCTTAGCCACACTATGTAAAATTTCAGTCCCTGTCCCCAGCTCTCCCTATTCTCTTTCCCTCATTTTCCTTCTGAAAAATCCAAGGCATAAGGAGAAAAAATAGAGCATAGCAAAAAATAAAGCAAGTAGCTTCTGGGGAAGATAATCACAGTAACTAATCCAGGGTCACAAAGACCAGTGCCTCCATGGGCCAGGTGGTTGCCTAATGTGAATGAGTGTGGGCCAGGTGTGGGACAATAGGGAATGGTGGTCACTGGGGAAAACCTGACCATATTTTACTCCATCTGAAAGCTTTAAAATTCAGATTTTATAAAATGTCTGTGCGGTCAATACAAAAGGTGCCTGTGGGTCTTTTTAGGCATATAGGCTGTGTTAGTCAATAGATGCTACTATAATAAAATCAGCTAGATTCCTGATGTTTCAAATCCAGTACCTTGATCTCATTAACAGAAGTCACCACTTACTTTTCTGAAAAGGAGGAGGTAGGTGGGGAAATAAATGCTTTCTTTTCCTCTCAGAGATTTTCTAACTGCTAGTGTTAACATGATGTGCTGGAGTTTCATCTTCCCCCTCATCTCTATGCTCAAATTATAAAGCAGCTGGGAAAAGAGACCAGACAAAGGTTAGACAACCCTGGCTTTAAATCCAAGCTCTGCCACTTACATTAAGAGACTGTAGTAATTAAGTAATTTTTAACTTAAGATACTTAATATTCTTGGAGCTCGGTTTGCTTAGCTACAACACCAGAGTACACCTAACTCATAAGGCTGCGGTGAAGGTTAAATGACATTATGGAGGCCTAAGTGCTATCTATGAAAAAAAACAAACTATAGAAATGAGATGTTAGTAGCTTACCAAAGAACATTAGGCTACATTTGATCTATTATCAAGCAATATCATTTTACTAACAGATTAGTTTCCTAACAAGTCTACTATTATAGAGTACAAGGAGAATTATAGTTGGTTATCCATATTTTCTTAATTTTCTTTACATGATAGATGCTCAAAGTTTCCTACACACCTTTCCTGGTGAATTCCAACAAAAAATATCCAAGGAGACCAGAAATATGAAATTAGTAAGATTATCTACTCTGCTCCATTAAATTAATTTTATTTCAATCACGTATGAGAAGCCTCCTGAATATATTCACAAAGCTCAAAGTCTGAATGCTTTTTTTTAAAGGAGTCAAGTGACAGTGATTTAGGAAATAGTTTCCAAGTTTAATTATGCAGCACAATTAAAGTTAGAAAATAGCTGCAAACGTTTCTGAAAGTTTCTAACATTCAATAAATGTTAACTATTATAATTACATTTTATTGTAGTGATATAACTATATTTTTATACCATTATTGTCATTATCCAATTTGAAGAAATACTATATAAAATGAAATAGAACCATGCCCTAGCCTGTTTGGATCAGTGGATAGAGCATCAGCCTGCGGACTGAAGGGTCCCAGGTTTGATTCTGGTCAAGGGCACGTACCTCAGTTGCAGGTTTAGTCCCCTGGTGTGTGGGGGAGGCAAACAGTTGATGTGTCTCTCTCACCTCTCCCTTCCACTCTCTCTAAAAATCAATGGAAAAATATCCTCAGGTAAAAATAAACAAAAAGAATAAATAGATAGATAGATAGATAGATAGATAAAGTAAAATAGTGAGAATCAAAAGATACTGATGGAAAAGACTGCCCATTGATGATGGGTAGGCAGTGTGCCTGCCACAGATAGTCAAGCGGGTTTCACATGCCAGTCCACACCATTCATGTGATCCCATTGTGACAGAACTCCCTAAAGACACTCCATGCACCACAACACAATCTACTCAGCAAGCTGAGGACAGATGCTGTCACTGAAAATGTTCATCTCATTGCTGAAGGTATATTTTAGTATACAGCAAAATTAGTGGCAGGTAAAATGGAATAAGCATTGCTCACATTTATATTCAGAAATCTCTCTTAACTCCAAGCACATTTATGACAAAATCCAAATACTTTAGCTGAGATTACCAGCAGTTTGTGTGTATGCAAAACAGCTAAAGAAACCAGCCAATGGCCCTTATCTGGTTTGCCTATGTGCCACAACCTTTATGAATGAAGCAATGCAGTATTTGGTATCACCAGAACAAGTGTGTCAAAATGAAGATAATTGTAACCCCTAACTATCTCCTGAGTTTGTAGAAAGACTCAGAAGTGTATAGAAAAGAAAAATGTGAGAAGGCACTTTAAGGACAATATGGCAATATCAAGAGATAACAGATCACCTGTCATTTGCATTTCTCCACACTAACCTCCTTAGCAAAAGACTTTGGAGTTAGGGTTACTTGGGGTAATTTTTTTCCAATATATTTTTATTGATTTCAGAGAGGAAGGGAGAGGGAGAAAGAGAGATAGAAACATTAGAGAGAATCATTGATTGGCTGCCTCCTGCACGCCCCCTACTGGGGATCGAACCTGCAACCTGGGCATGTGCCCTTGACCAGAATCAAACCAAGGACCCTTCAGTCCTCAGGCCGACGCTCTATCCACTGAGCCAAACCAGATATTAACCCATTTGGCAATGACTCTCCTATTTGGAATCTGCCATTGTCACTACTCCCAAGCACACACCAAGTTGTCAGGACTGAGAGAAGTTAGCTTGAAATGCAGGCAGACAGGGCAGGGGTCCAGTGGGAAGCAAAGGCAGGTGGAACATAGGCAGGGGCAGACATGGCAGTTTGAGAAGCCTACTCACAGAAACCAGCCATGTTGAAATAATAGAATGTTTTTTGGACACAGAATAGGAGGCATGGGAAACTAAGGGAGGGCCTGAAGTAACAAGGTATACTAATGCATAGAAGCAGGAAAAGTTCAGGTCCATTGCTGGGCAAGAACAATGAGGGAATCAATCAGGTGGTGACACAAGTAGATATAGAGCAGGCTTATAGCACATATATACCCCTAGACCTACTGGCTTCACTGGAAACTCATTATTTGGGCCCCCTCTCCATGCAGGAGTCTGAATCTGCTTGTAATAAATTTTCCACGCTTTGCATAAATCTTCTGGTCCACAGAGCTCATTCTTGGGAGTTGAGAGACATGACCCCAGGGGAAAAAACCTCAGCTCACCATTCTGGTTATCACAGGCTCTCATCAACAAGTTATGGCTATCATCATCAAAAAGATAAGAGATAACAAATGTTGGCGAGGATGTAAAAATAAAGAGAACCCTTGGGCACTGTTGATGTGAAATGTAAAGTGATGTAGCCACTATGAAAAACAGTATGGAGGTTCCTCAAAAAAACTAAAAATATAACTAGCATATGAACCAGCAATTCCACTCTGGGTATATATCCAGAGGAAATGAAAATAGGATATCAAAGAGGTATCAGTACTCCCATGTTCAATGCAGCCCTATTCATAGCCAAGATATGAAAAAAATCCAAATGTCCATTGATAGATGAATGGGTAAAGAAGATGTAGTCTATACATAATGGACTATTATTCAGCAATGAGAAAGAAGGAAGTCCTGCCATTTGTGACAACCTTGGCATTATGCTAATGCTGGAAACCAAGATCAACAGTAATTAATATAAATGTGAGGATTCTGGTAGAAGGCTGGCTGGGACTCCTTTTGATGTTCACAGGGTGAATATTTACATTTTATTACCTACTGCTGACTCAATGGCCTAAAGCAAACTCCCCCAAAACCTGACAATCTTACTGTTTACTAAACATTACCATTGATATGTCTGTTTGCATTCCTAAAAGGCAATTGTGTATTCTAGTAAATAAAAGCAGCTGGGAAAGGAGACTCAGCGGAACTTGACTGCTATGGTCGAGTCTTCCCCTGGCTTCCCCCCCGTAATTTCAAAACTAATATTTCGTCTTGTGTGTCAATTTGTGCATCAGCTCTTTCTCCAAGCCCTTGAACCTGAAAGCCACACATGCTAAGAGAATAAGCTAAACAAAAAGACAAGTACTGCATAGCATCACTTAAATGTGGATTTTTTTTTAATTGTCGAATTCATAGAAACAGAGTAGAGAAGTGGTTCCCAGGGACTGGGAAGTGGGACATAGGGAGAGGTTGACAAAAGGTACAAACTTTCAGCTATAAGATGAATAAAGTCTGGAGATCTAGTGCAAAACTGACTATAGTTGATTTTAAAAAAAAAAAAGAGTACAAGCTCTGAAGTTAACTTTCTGTATTTGAATCCCAACCTTCTACAAATTGTCCTGTGACCTTGCCCAAGTTACTTAACCACTCTTTTCCAGTTTCCTCACCTACAAAATGGGGGAAACTCCAGGACATGCTTCATGGGGATATTACGTGGAGCAGAATACCCGAGTGAAGGCATGTGGAGTGCCTGGCATGGGGCAAGCACTCAGTAACATTACTAGTAGCATATTAAAATGTCTGCAACATCCTGAAGAGAAGTAAGCAGTGTTGCTTTATTTACCTCAATATTCCCAAATTTATTTGACCAGAGAACTCAGAATATCACTTAGTTTAGTAAACGCATATTACTCAATCTCTGATCCACCTCAACCTGAAACCTTCCTATCAATTCGACTCACCATGCAAAAGGGTAAACACATCAACCTCCATATGTCAAAAATCAAATTATCATTATTACCCCTCCCCCAAAGCCTTTCCCTCTGCCACCTACCATAATCCAGTCTCCCACACCAGCAATCTGAGGAGTGACCAAGACTTCTCACTGCTTGCATCTAATCTGTCACCAACTTCTGCAAACTCTGCTACCATACTCACTTTCAGAGCTGTCCCTGCTTCTCCATTCCTCCATTCTTACCACTGGTTTCCCTGATCTCAGTCTGGCTCCTTCTCCATTGTTGCCAGAAAAATCATTCCAAAATGCCTAATTAGTCACATGAATTCCCTTCTTAAAAGGTTGCTCATGACTTTCCGGCTAAAGATTAAGCTCTTTAGCACAAACACACTTCTCTACACCACATGTTTTCATCTATCTAGAGGTGCCCAAATGTGTCATGCTCCGTCATGCCTCTGTGCCTTTGCACACTGTTGTCTCTCCCTGGAAAGCCTTTCTGCACTCAGATGGCTCCTCTACCCATTCTTTAAAACGCTGTGTGTCACTTCCTCTGGGAAAACTCTCCTGTCCCCATTGCTACTCTGATAGAGATGCTTATCTGCTCTTTCCCAAGGTTGACTCCTTATCATCCATTTCTCTCCCAGGTGATTCGTCTAAGCTAATCATGGTAATTCCAGTCTCATGATGGTGTGTGGTTAAGAAATGGGCATATGAGCCAATGCTGAAAATGAAAAGAAGGAAAGAGTCTTGATGGGAACAAGGAGAAACTTCTGAGGAAGGTTTCTTGCTTCTAAAAAGAGCATCCTGGAAAGGTACAACAATGTCAAGAGAAAGAATCTGTATCTGAGACACCAGGAATTCTGGCAGCCCTGTGATGCCGACAGCAAATGGTCTGCGGGGACTTCTGGCCAACTGAGAAGGGCCAGAGATTAAATGAACCTGGGTTCTCAATGCTGGAATCCTTCCCAACTCGGGACTTGTTGTCTTGGATAATAAATCACCTTATTTAAACCAGTGTTTGTTAGCGTTCTCTGTTACTTGTTGCTAATGGCATCCTAACTGATGCAGCTGTCGTACCATCTTGTGAATCTCTCTGTCATCACAATCAATCATCACACCAAAGTCGGGCACATGACAAAAACCCTCACTATTCTTCAGTGTTATTCTGGAGGCCCAAAGAATGCAATATGATAAAGACAAAAAATAAGGAGTGTAAATATTGGAAAGGAAGGCACGAACTCTATTTCCAGGTGAAACTATTATCTAGCAAGCCAAAAATTCAAATAAAGAGCTAGGATAATTAATCAGAATTCAAATGCAGCATCAACATATCAAAGCAGTGGTTTACTACATACCAGAAAAACATATAAAAATATAATAGAAAATCCCATTCAAAGTAGCTAAATGCACAAATTAGAATAGTCACATAATATACAAGAATATCTATAATAAGAAATATGCAAAACTTGCCTGAGGACATTGTTAAAACATAGCTGAGCAACATAAAGGAAAATCAGGCAGCGTGGGGGGAGACATGAAGAAACATGCAGGTCTTCCTGAACAGGAGAACTTCCTGGTTTGAAGATGCAGTTCTCCTCTAAATAAATTAAAATTCACTGCAGTTCCAATACAAATCTCAATGTCTTTTCAAAAATGACAAATGGAGAAAGTCCACATGAAAAATTAAGAAATTTGAGGTTGAGACAAGATTGATGAGAGGGAACTTGACCTACCTGATATCACAACTATACTGTAAGTTAGTAATGAAGCGTGAATACTAAACACAATTCAGAGCATAATAACTTTGAGAAAAACTGCTAACCAATTGGAGGGGGGAAAAAACATATATCCCTGCTTTATGTCATAAATACTTAAAAATTCCAAAGAAGTTAACAGCTTAAATAAAAACAAATGTTAGATCAAACTACTATATGCAATTGCCATTTTTGTATGTTAAAAGCAGTTGAGTATTAGCAATTTCACAAAGTTCAAGCTAATGCATTAATTGCAAAAAAAAACACAAGACACATTTTTATAATCTTGGAGTAAGGAAAACTGACAAAGAATATACAAAAATTAAGTAGTTTTCACATGCATATAAAAGTTGTCGTGCATATAAAAGTGCCTATGTCGCCTGACCGGTGTGGCTCAGTGACCTGTGTGAACCAGGTAGTCACAGTTCAATTTCCAGTCAGTGCACATGCCCAGGTTGTGGGCTCAATCCATGATTCTCTCTCATCATTGATGTTTCTATCTCTCCTTCTCCCTTCCTCTCTGAAATCAATAAAAATATTTTTTTAAAAAAAAATAAGTGTCTGTCACAAGGCTAATATTTTAAAAAGTTGAAAGCTGAGAACAAGGTAGGAGAAGACAAGTTAATATTTATAAAAGACAAAGGATTAATATGCAGATTATAAAAGAATCCCTACAATCCATAAGGAAAGGACAAAAACACAACAAAAATATGCAGAGTAAATAAGCAATTCCCAGGAGAAATGCTAATGGCCAATTATCATTTGAAAAGATGCTCACCCTCACTAGTAACAAGGGACATGTAAATTAAAACAATAAGATCACATAGGGTTAGTGATTATGTGCAGTAGACATTTTCATACTTTGTTAGTGAATGTTAGTCTTTTAGAGGATGATTTGCCCATTTCATCAAAATTTAAACTGTGTATATCTTTCAACTCAACAATAACACTTTTAAGAATCTATTGTAGAGAAATGCCAGTGTATGCCTATTCATCATAGCACTGTTATAGCCAATAAACAGGAAACACCAATTTCCAACAATTATTTGGTGATTAAATTATTGTATCTCTATGCTACATATTATTCAACCATTTTTTAAAAGGATACAGAGTAATATATATTTATATGGAAAGTCCTTCAAGTCATATGACAAAGTGAAAATGAACTGGAAAATAATACAGAACAATTCCATTCTTGTACATGTCAATATACATAAATTGGTTATTGGGAATACTAGGGTCAAGGAAAACATTCTATATATTGGTACTTTTAAAAATCTTTTATAAGAACATATCATCTACCTATATCAGTATACAAATAAAATTAATTTCACTTCAAAGTCAGTTCCACATGTGTGCATGGGGTATGGCCAATCCAAACACTTCCCAGGATTTTTTTAATTAGTTGAAAATCACATATATAGGTAGAGATATAGATATATAGAGATATAGAGGTAGAAATAGATATATAGACATAGACCTATACATGGACCTAGACCTAGACACAGACATAGATAATCAGCACTCTCTTTCCTGCTGTAAGCTCTGAGTTTTAGAATTTCATTTTTAATTCCTATTTCCCCCAAGGACCACAAACTATGATATTTTCAATGAAAAGGAAATTGGCAGAACATCAGTTTGATTCCAATTCTTTAACTGAGAAGGCGTTTCAGTAAAGCTCTGCTTTGAGCACAAAGGGGGTTCCGCTCATCCGGGCAAGCACACTGGAAGATTTTACCCCTGAAACAATGAAAGGACGGGGAGCATGCTTCGCTTCCATTGGGCAATCTGTTCTCATAATCTTCCATCATTCCTGAGCACTGGGGAATGGACACACCACCACTGCCTCCTTCCTAGCCCGCTGCCTAGAGTGTAATTTATTAGCTTTTATGACTTCACACCATTTTCACTCGATAAGAGAGCCAGGACCCCCATTTCAGGTCTTTCCATTTTCCCCTCGAGTTGGTTTACTCACTCTCCTTCCTGCATGTCTTTATTTTTTCTCCCTCCCTCTCTCTTGCCCATCTTTATCACAAACCTCTGACACTAGGTTCCCCCTTGGCTTCCCGCCCAGCTGCCAGCGGCCAGCAGGAAGCTGGAAGCCCGCACCCTTCTCCAGTCTCGGCACGGCAGCCCAGGGCAGGGCACCTACCCGTGTTTCTAGCTGTGATCTTGGAGCCGTGTCTCAGCAGACGGACAAACACATCACTGCTGCAGTGGTTCACCATTTGCAGGCGGAGGCCCCGCCGAGTCTGGATCTTGACCAAGCATTTTGCCATGCTGGCTCTTCCTGCTCCCTCCGTCCCCTCAGTCTGTCATGGCCCAGCGCAGCTACCACCAGCCATAGTGGCTCTGACCTTTCACTAACTGTCCATTCTGTTTTAAATGACCTAGGCTGGGCCCACTGAATGAATCAAATGTCAGTTCGTAATGAGGCCAACAGAAATAACTCAGGAGGGATCAGCATGAAACGGAAGGAGGGAGGGGGTGCTATTTTTAAACTCTCTACTCACTCCTCTAACAAACAATGAAATATTATGCATCATCCTTACCCCAGCCTTTTCTAAGCTACCTAACCAGAGGACCCCATGCAAATGCCTTACGGTGCCCTAAGACTGGAACGCCCCAGAAGATAAAATGACAAGGAGGCAACTCCACAAAGCAGAAACCACCACCTTGATTTCCTTTAAAAAATACATATGCAGCCTTCATTATGTTCTAGAGCAGTGCTGTCCAATAAAAATATAATGCAAGCCACATTTTAAAAAATTATTTTAAAAGTAAAAGAAATGTATTAATTTTAATAATGTGTTTTTTCAGAAGCCAAGATATCCAAAATAGTATCATTTCACTATGTAACAATATAAAAATTAATAATAAAGTAGATTTCTTTTTTGTACTAAGGCTTTGGAATTGGTGTGCATTTGCACACTTAGGGCATATATCGATTCGGGTGCTCAGAAACCACATCGGGCTGCCAGACTAGACAGCACAGCTCCAAACGAAGTGCTGAGCTCCTCACAGTATAATCTCCATCCTCACCATGATGGTAATATCTTCTGTTTATAAAGACTAATTGACCTGACCAAATTCATACAATTAACACACAGGAAAGCTATGATTTGAACCCAGGTACCCAATTAACATCAGTTGACTAGGAAAACAGTACAGAATGAGAGTTGTTAGTGCTCCCACTTCTAACCAAATGTGTTTTATTTTTTTTTAATGTGTTTTTACTGATTTTGAGAGAGAGAGGAGGGGAGAGGGAGAGAGAGTGAGTGAGAGAGAAACATCAATCTGTATGGAACCCACAACTTGGGCTTGTGCCCTGACCTGGAATCGAACTGGCAACCTTTCAGTGCACAGGAGGGCACTCAACCGAGCTACACTGGCAAGAGCAAACCAAATGTATTTTAAATTCAGAATCCAAATGTTACATCTAATTCTCAGCACTTTGAAAGTCCCACACTTGTATGTCTGAGGCATAAAATGTGCTTATATCCCGGTAAGAGTGCTCAGGGAGCAAACTTTTCAATGTTTCGGACATGCTATAGTTGAAAAAATTTCAATTGATTAATAACTGTGCCCCACATACTATCTTTGCTATATGTCTTTACTGGTACATTTTGTTCACTCTCATTTTTAGAAGGAAAAAAATTTCCACACACAATTTCATCCTGCATGCATGCACTCTTCTACTTTAAATAGCTACTGCACCAAGAGGTAATTTTCTAATAAAAATTTTCTTTTTCTCTACTGACAAAACAAAGCATTACATTCAGGGCAGTCAGCTGAAATTCTTCATTGTTATACTTCACTATGGGAAAATAATTTAGCATTTCTGGAAAGAAGTTTAGCAAAATATATGGAGTATGATATTCTTTGCCCAGAAATTTCACTTTTAGGAATTTATCCTAAGGAAATAACTAGAAATGTTGACAAAAATTTTGGGGCAAATATGTTCAGAGTATCATTTCTTACAGAAAAAAAAAGTCAATCTAAATTTCCAGTGGGAAAATTGTTAAATACGTGTGATGGAATATTGTACATCTATTAAAATTTATGTTTAGGAGTTTAATGATGTGGGGACAAGCTTGCAATATATTGATAAGTAAAAAGTTTATATGAGCAATATGACCTGACCTATATGAAAATGTACAAAATGTACAATATCTATAATAATAATAAAAGTGTAATATGCTAATTAGACCAGACAGCCAGACGACCTTCCAGACGTCGTTCCAGATAACCTTCCGAATGAAGCCAGGGCTGCAAGGGCTGAGGCAAATAGCTGGAGCTGTGTGGTCCGAGCCCCTTGCACGAATTTCGTGCATCGGGCCTCTAGTAAATCTTGAAAGGGGAGAAGGGTGGCAGCCAGCCGTGCACTGAGAGCTGAGGACACTTCTGGGGACATCACAGGGGGCCACCCTCCACTCACACAGGTTGTCCCTTCCAGATACAGTATGGCCTTCCTACTCTCGTGGGTTTGGTCAGTTTCCAAACCTGAAACTTAAAAGGAAAATACCCCTAAATTTTCACAAAATCTGCAACCCTTTGCAATTCCCCTTGTGATCTAGTTTTGAGCAGAATCCCTATGTGGAGCAAAGCCCTTACTAGTTACTGACAGTGGTTCTTGAAGAACTACTGAAAATCTTTAGGATGCTAAAGAACAAATCAAGAAATCCTTGTTCTAGATCCGTGGTCAGCAAACTGCGGCTCACGAGCCACATGCGGCTCTTTGGCCCCTTGAGTGTGGCTCTTCTACAAAATACCATGTGCGGGCGCGCGTACAGTGCGATTGAAACTTCGTGGCCCATGCGCAGAAGTCAGTTTTTGGCCTGGGTGAGTCTATTTTGAAGAAGTACTGTTGATATTTGACTCTGTTGACTAATGAGTTTGCCGACCACTGTAGATGAATCAATGATTGAAGTAACATAGATGGAGCATTTCAAAGATTAACACGGGGTCATCTGCATGGCAGTGGGCCTGGGCTCAGACAATGAGAAAATCTCCCTTTGCCTGATAGGTCTCTATGCTTAGCATCATGTTGAAGCAACACGTTATCTGACAGCCCACTCTAGACAAACAACAGACCTTCCAAAACAAACAAATAGAAAGTAAAAAAAACCTGAAGCAAAACCACAACCATTCTTTTCCACCAAAGATTTACTCCATTAATTCTCCAGCTTAAAATCTCACCATAGTTTTAAAATGTCTCCTTTCCTTTTATTAATCACAACTAGCCATAATATTTTGCATTTCAGACATTTTAAATTTTTCCCTCTCTTGGTACTGTCCTCACTCTTTATGCTACTTTTCAGAGATCCCAAGTAGGTTCTTCTCTTTCTTCTGGGGACTTTCTGCTTTCGTTCTGAGAAGGAGAAAACCTAGTGGGACGAGCCATTTCCCCCTGCCTAACCCTCACTCAGCCCAAAGGTGTGGCTACATTTCAAGAGGAGAAAGAAAGGGATGCAGAGATGTGGAGCCAAAACAAAGATTCTGAGATACTGCACAGGGAGGATCGTTCTTGTTCCAGGCACTGTGCTCAAAAGAACCGTGTCAACAGCACAACATTCAGACGCCCTTGACTACCCTTCCTGTCAGATTCGTCTGTTTGGAGATCGGGAATGCCTGTCTGGGCAGTGGCAAGAGGCTAAAGAAAGCAGAGGATGTGTGAAGAAAGGAATCAATTTTCCATAATGAGATGCCAGAAACACTGATAAATCAAGCAGAAGGCAAAGAGGAGGAGAGAGTTCAGTGAGAAATGCCATTCGCAGGCCTGAATTCCATGTCTACTTCTGTGACAAGCTTCCTGACAGATTTGGGGAGAGCAACTTGCTGGCCTCCGCTTTGTGGGTGACTTGGAGCTACTGGACAACCTGGAGCCCTGGTGCAATTGTAAAGTGGAGACAATACCCCTCCTCAAGGTTGCTATGACAACAAAAGGAGACTGTGCATATCCATTGCCTATTGTAGTATTGGTTCCTACGTGATGCACTAGATCTTACTAGGTGGTTGTACAAAGCAAGGGTTAAAGCATCGGCGCTGAGTCTCCTCCTGGCAGTGCTCAGTCATTTTTCCCCTGATGAATGCTCATTCCTTCCTCTCCTTTAACTAAAGGGGAAGATAGTGAAGACTTTAAATAGTCTCTTTTATCTCCCTTCTGTCAACCATCTGTCTCTTAGCATTTCTAGTTACTTCTCCCCAAATAGTAGGGAAGCAATACTGCTGATTGTCAAGTTTGCCTGATAGCCCTGTCACCTGGGGAAAGTTACATAAGCCTGTGGAAATGCAGTTTTCTGTCTGGAAAACAGTCATGATATTGGCTGCTATGTAACTGGATGGCTGATATGTAGTAAACACTTAATAAATGCTAGCTATTTTCATCTATCACGAACATCCTATATACTGTATTAGCTGTTTTGGTAACTAACATTTCACAGGTATAGTGGATTCGGCCATTAATTGAAATAGTTAAAGAGACTCAATGAAATTTTAGCTAACTTCTAACTCCAATTAGAAAGGTAGAAAATTATTATATGAAATATTCTTTGCAATAAATTTAGACTGTAAATATCCATTATTAAGAGACTCTGGGACTATCACATATCTTAGAGAACTTTTAAAATATTTTAAATATAATAAAATATGATATGAATATCATAATACTATATTTGTGATGTGATGAGTATATTCTTAGGTGTATAGCAAGGAGAAACAGAGGCGGTTCCCAACACTACTAAGTGACAGGACTAGGACCAGACAGCCAGGTAGTCAATCATCCATGCAATTCAATTTCCTGGTTTGTAACGTGAGGCAACAATTTCTGTCCTGTCCATTTCAAGGAAATGCTCCTAAGTCTCAAATGACGATAACCTCCATGAAAACAGACTCTGAAAACATGTCGATGCTCTCACATATCAGATACTCTTCCTGCTGTTATCCCCCTTATCAGATGAGCACTGAGTGTTTCCTGCTGTGACGTGAGAACCTGCTAGGTAGGGCCAGCATCGCCATACGGTGGTGGGAGGAAGGCCAGTGCAAACCCTCTGGAGGATTACAGTAGCAGACAGAACAGAATTCAAACAGCACGGCTAGGATCTCCCCACCACCACTGTGGGGAAGAAGAGCGCACCTCGCAGGGACTCTGATCACAGAGCATTTTGGCATAAGGGCGCATCCAGCTGTATTCCTGAGAGTCCCATACACTGGTAAGTGTGGCGTCTCTAACGAGGCAGCCGATGTGTGCTGGGGGATAGGGCTGGAGGGGGCGGGGGGACAGAGTCTGGCAGGGCCTCTCTGTCTGCTCCTGCTGCCCGTGATTATTTCTAAACAGGCAGGAAAATCCAGACACAGAATGTCAGGGAAGGAGACCATCAGACACTGCTCTGTGCCCACCGCCTGCCTCCCTGTCTCCTGTCCCTGGCTCTTTTCATCCCAACCTTTCAGTATCAATATCTGTGAAAATAAATCTTAGATTGTTATTGTTGCTGTTATTATTATTGTTGTTGTTGCTATTGTTATTTTAAAAGCACCATCCACACAGCGTAGGAAAGTTGGGAACTACCAATAGTTAGAAACTGGTGAAGGAGATCCCCGTAATCCCTCAAAATGCAACAGCCCAGAGAAAATTGCTGTTGACATTTGTTCTTTCTTAGCAGACCTGCAGAAGCTTTAAGTGGGGTGCAAATATACTTAAAATATTTACAAGTTGGTGAGCCCTAGGGAAGCCAACAATTGAGTATGAAATTTTAACACTGCAGCCTAAAATACCACGGTGTTGCTCTATATATCCTAGGTGATGCTTTGAACTCAACACTTAAATACCGAATTTTTTCTTTAGGGTCTGACTTTCTGAGTGCCTTTTACCAAGGTCTGAGCAAGCCTCAGTCTGCCTCTACTGCCCTCTACACTCCTCTCCGACATAGTGCTCACAATGGGATGCTCTAGAAGCTCCACGAGGAGTCAGCTGATCCAATTTACAAACTGGATGACAGTCCTACATTCATTCAATAAACACCCCTGAACCCCTTCAGTGTGCTGAGTGCTGGCCCAGACCCTGGATCACAGCTGAGCACAATCTCAGTGGTCTTTCCACATCGCTGCCTTGTTTCTCTCTACACACCAGTGAAGAACAAGCTTTACTGTTTTCCAAACACAGTAAGATAATTTGAAACATTAATCAATGGGCTTCTCCCTCCACCCCTGCTCACAAAATTCCTGGAGGCTTTTTCTTGATCCTCAACCCAGAGACCAAATCTAACTCACCCAACAATAAAGCAATGACCACAAATACTTGGTCATTAATTCCACAGGCCATTATTCCAAGACAAAGACCTCTGACACCTGCAAACTGGACAAAAGAATCCATACTCCGAGTAAAAGAATTGGAGGAGCCAAAGGAGGAAGATGGTGAGAGACAAGACCCCAACCTCCAAGAATCAAGTACCTCCATTGACAGCACTAAAAATCCTCCTGGGAGTCATTACCCAATAGGCCATCCATAGACTGTGCAGTAGCATAACTGTCCGTTCCTCTCTGATTTATCTACTATAAGAGACATCCTTACTCCCTGACCCAAGGCCTTCTTAAAACGCTATGAATAAAGACAGGACCTGGATACCTGCAGTTACCTTCACTGTAGGGTGGTGGTACCATGAAGGAAAACCGTCCATAGCTGTCCACTGATGAACCAGCTGAAAATCTCCCCACAGATGTTGGACAGGGTCTAGGAACTTCACAACTATAATGCATTCTTCAGAAACATGCATGAGGAAGTCCCTTAGAGTAAAACTTAAACCATCTCGCTGACCAAGGCTACCTACTAGTATAATTCAGATTCTTCCTTCCATAAAAACAAAGTGCTTTCGCTCTATCTTCATTGAACCTAGGGCTTACACATTCCCTGATGTCATGTGACTTGGAAACACCAAAGTAATCTGCTGAGAGTGCAGGTGCCATTGTAGCCACCCATAAGTTCCCTCAGAAGAAGAAATGTTGAATCGCTGTCCTTACTGGCTCCACGTAGAACAGCCTTTTTTGCTCTGCGTTTAGTATTCTAAACCAAGACTCCATTTCCTTTGTCTCTATGCGGGATGGATTTGTTTTTCCATCACTTCTACTTTATTATTTCACTCCCTCCAGGCACAAGTCACCATTACAGTTAAACCATTTTTCTCTGACTAAAGGAAATTAAATTGGGCTGTATTAATAAATGAAGCTCTAATTTTTTCTCTCCATTATTTCCCAACAGTTTTGCAGATGGTTTGAGGAAACAGGCATCTGTGTCTCCCTGTGGAAAAAGCCAGGCCCTTCTGGAACTCCCAGTGCTGGGAAAGATTCTGCTCTGGGAAGGGACAGAACAGGGCCCCAGGAGACCCAAGACAGACAGGAGATCCAGGCAGGCTGTCAATCAGCAGAGCAGGGCATGGACCCAGGGACTAGGTAGGGGTCAGGCGTCTGGCCTACCCCCGGGAGAAGGGCTGGCCCTCAAGGTCCCAAGGGTGTCAAGAATCAGAGGCACCACCAAGGCAGAGACTCAGGAAAGGGAGCCAAGCTGGCTTGAGGACCAGAAGAAGACAGGACAGAGCAAGAAAGAGAGCAGGACCAGCAGCCTGGGCCAGAGGCTGGGGCTTCAGCTTAGCTCCCTTCCAGGTAAGGGAAGGATTGGTCCTAGAGTCCAGAATGGGGCTGAGCCTATATTTAGGGGCCAAATTGTGCAGCTGTGGTAGAGGGGCTCAGGCAGGGATTAACAAGCCCATGGTTCCAGGGGGTGCTTGATACTTTTATATGTGCATACTCCTATATTTAACAGCAAAGTCCAGTCTATGCTCAGATTATCTGGTGGGTCATCCTGAAAACCCTATTACCTTCTCTTTCAGCCAAAGCGTCTGCCCATTTTCACATTTCCTATGCGTTAGTGGCGATTTGGGGTTTTAAAAAGTTCCACATTGCACTTGACTTCTAAGAGAAGATGTTAAAGGATGTGAGGGCTCTTTCAAGTGGGGGGAAACACTCATTTTATGTTCCCTTTGTGCTAGCTGCAATTCGTTTTCAGTTTTATGCTAGAAATTTACAACTCACAAAAAAGAAAAGAAAATTTAACTCTGCTTTTACAGGTCATTGTGCCGCATGCTGACTGTTTCATTAGCCACATTTAAAGATAGGATGTCCACAGCTTGTTTCCTCCAAGGTACTGATGAAAAGCACATATTTAAGAACAGCAACCATTTGGGGGAAGAATTACTAAAGAACAGTCAGAGTGGGGAGGAAACTTAGAAATCATCACATCTTGTTTTGTGCAAAGAGGAAATAAGATTCATGTCAGTGTCCAGCACGTGCCAGATCAGTAACATTTATCAAGTGAATGAATGAATGAAGCCCTCACTCTATCCAATACTCCTCCTTCTACCAGAGAATCCCCATTAAGGTGGTGGTGCATGTCCACTCAGCAAGCGGAGTCCAGCCCCATGACACTGGGCCCCAGGGCCACCACAGAACACTTCAGTGAGAGTGACACAGCACCTACCAAACAGCTTGGCAAACCCCAGCCCGTGCTTGGGTGACTCAGCCTGGTGGTTTACCAGCGTGAAACACCAAAAGCATGTAAAACGGCATGTCACCGCCGTAACGAGAGCCAATAACTCTCACCTCTATTTTAGGAATCTGAGCTTTGGCATGAACAGGGATTTCAGAGTTTCAAAAACATGCCCTGCCTTTTCTTGTGTCCACTGGTCTGTAAGATCCAGAGCAGCTTATCCAAACATGTTTTTTGTTGGTTGTTTTTTTTGGGGGGGGGAGGGGGGGCGAGGAGTTTTCTCATATTTGCAAATAAATGCATGCTTATTTATAAATTAGATACAAGATACATGTGCAGCTGTCTTCACACACAGGGTGGGCAAAAGTTATGAGTATGAGAAACAGATTATTCTTGCATTATTATTTATCAATTATTGTATTGTTTATTTCTATTATAACTATAAACCTACTCTTTCCCACCCGTGTTTTGCTTATTATGAAACCATGGCTCTGGGGCCTCTGATTCACCATCAGCCTAACCAAGCGGGAGTCTGCACCCCTCTGTAGATGGCCTGTGCACCCCAGAGGACACCCCAACCTCCAGCCTGTGCCAGCTGACCAAGCCTTTTCTCTGAGCCCTGCCCATTCAATCTGAGTGTACCCAAGAGTGGAACACACACCACCCAGCACTGTTTTCCACGTCACTGTCACCACGTCCCGGCAGTAGAGAGGGGAGGGAAGGACATGTTCCTCGCACCTGCCCCATTAGAAACCCGGGTACCACCCAGAACATGTCCTCAACACTCGCCGCCAGCCCACTAACAAAAGCACTAGAAAACAGAGCCCCGATGCTCCCTGGGGAGCGCATCTAAAATCCAGAAAATTATAGCTTCTGCTTCCTAACAGGAGTGGTTTGGTCACATTCTCACTTTTCCTCTCCCGCGGTCTCTGGGGGCTGCGGTGGGCATGTTGGCTGGTCCAAGTGCCAAGCACAACGTCTCCCCGCCGCAGGCCGTGCCTTGGCTGTCACAGCCGCTCCTGCTTAAGCTCCCCGCTGGCTCGCACCCCCACCCTCAAGGACAGCCACAGGATTACTTTCATGGGACACTGGCTGACGTTTTTTTCCGCCCCAGCCGTATCCTTTAAAGCAATTCATTATGAATACCGGCATGCAGCAGGGAAGAGCCAACCTGAGCAGGAGCGGTGATGTGGGATGTACCGCAGCGAACTGCTTTCGCTAGTAAGACAATGATCCTTACCACGGACTAGAAGTAATTAGCACTAGGCCCAGGGTGAGCCGTTCCTTATTTAACGCATTCAGCTTTAAAATCAGAACGTGATTCCCAGAGGGGAGCGAGGCCTCCTGCGGGAGGTCCGTTTCCCTGAGGCTGGCTCTCCTAGGAATGGCTTGGCGGGCACACGCTGTCCACAGCCTTCTCACCACCCGTTCCAAGGGGAGGTGACCCTGTCCACTGTGTGGCAAGTTTCCGAGGAATCACTGGGTCCTGACCTCTGTGACTATGGCCAACGGCTCAAACGCTGCTCAGAACACGCAGGAGCTCTTCTCACTGAGCCACAGAGATTCCCTACGTTTATAGAAATCAGCTCAGCTATTGAGAATCCATGTGATGTAGTTGAAAAATAAATGCAGTTCCTTAGATACTGGCTCGGCTTTAGCGAGGAGGAGTGAGCCTTTTTAGCGGTTTGATGTCATACATGGCCAGGGGTGTAGAACCAGGGCCTGATCACAAGTCAGCACTCACCTCTGAGCTTTCTCGTTTGTAGAATGCTGGATCAGAGACCAGCAAATCTTTCCCATAAAGTAACTGTGAGGCTCTGCAGGCCGAGAGGTTAAAAGCAAGGCTTTTATGTAGGTACTCATATATAATCATTTAAAATGTAACCATTAGCTCTTGGGCCAAAAAAAATAAAAAAGTAAGGGGGTGGGGTGGGGGGCAGCCACCTGCCACAGTCCCTGCCACAGTCTGCGGATTCCTGAGGTAGAACATCTGCAACATTCCCTCTAACCCTCAAAAGCTAGGAAAGGTATTCCTGATCCCAGGTTCCCATTCTCACTGGAGAAGCTGTAGTCCTGGAATCTGACCCTGACGTTCAGCAAAAGAATCGAAGAGTTTAGAGCTAGAGAGCCTTGGAGTGCTGCTCGAGCCCAATTCTCTCGTTCTATAGATGAGGAATATAAGGCTCCCAAAGGTAGCAAATTCAAATCCCTGCAAGATGACATGCACTTAAATTGCATCAGGAATAAGCATTTATCTTTTCTACAGCAATCTAAATACTTAAATTTCAAAGATCTCTTTCAGCTGATAAAAATTCTTATGAGTACTCAGCAGCAAATACCAGAAACCAAATTCCAAAGATGAAACAAACTCAAAAGAAAAGCACAAAAAGGGTGATAATCTTTGAAGAGCCTGCAAACACTACAAAAGGTGAATTTGCAGCGCTTGCTCAGGCCTTTAACTAACCCCACCCCGGCCCCCGCCCCCCCCACCCCAGTCGCTCTTGGACTCTCTTACCTAGAGCAGTGGTTCTCAACCTGTGGGTCGCGACCCCTTTGGGGGTCGAATGACCCTTTCACAGGGGTCACCGAAGACCATCGGAAAACACATATATAATTACATATTGTTTTTGTGATTAATCATTATGCTTTAATTATGTTCGATTTGTAACAATGAAAATACATCCTGCATATCAGATGTTTACATTACAATGCATAACAGTAGCAAAATTACAGTTATGAAGAAGCAACAAAAATAATTTTGTGGTTGGGGGTCACCACAACATGAGGAACTGTATTAAAGGGTTGCGGCATTAGGAAGGTTGAGAACCACTGCCCTAGAGGAACTGCAGACCCAAACTATTACCAACGGATGTAATAATGAATTCTGAATTTCTCTACTAATCTGACACCACAGTTATAAGTAAAACCAGAAGCTGTCCCCTGCCTTGTGGAGGCTCTTAGCTCCTGCAGGAGCAGGTTCTGCTGCTGGATGTCTGTCGGCCGTGGGAGACTGGGTACCACTAAATGGAAAGCTCAGGAGAGCAGTGATGAAATGATGCTTAACACAGAGCTTTGTCCGAGTCCCTTCTAATTCAGGATATTAAACTCTTCGTCTGTATTTGCATTAAATTATTGAACTACAGTGGTTTCAATGTTAAGCAAACAAAGCAGGACTCTTCAAAGTTATATACACAGGAAAAGAATGGTCACATTAAAATGCATAGCACAGGAAGCTGCTAACAGTAGCATTGATTGTCTCGAAGAGGTGGGACAATCTGGAAGGTGATGTTTTTCTGCTTATTGATGTTTATTTTGTATTTTCCAAAATTTCTAGAAGATGATACACTCACTTTATAATAAGAAAATACAAATAAGTAGCCATCACAAACCCTGTGGCAGGGGCAAGTGCGATTAGAGCTGGAGCTCATTGCTTGGTGACCACAAGAGGAATGTGGCTCCACAGGATTCATTAACAGCTCCTCCTGTTTGATGGAACATAACATAAAGGAAACTCCAAAAAGGCCAGTGCATTGCTCCTAAAGCACATCCTGACATAGCCTGAGCCAAAGGAAGAGATGACTTAGCACATGGGGGAAATGGCAGGAAAGAAAGACACTGATGTAATAAACTAAAAAAAAAGAGGGTAAATCTGAGTCCTGGCCATGGAACTCCACAAAGGGAGAAACAGGGAGGAGAATTTTCATATCAGATAAGCCTGGAGGAGACCAGAGGGGAGCAGAGTGGGCAACGGAATTCACAACCAATGTCACCATAGCAGCCTTGGGCTATTAGACTTCACCAGTGATGGGACTGGAACAACTGTGTAGTATGTGAAAGGCTCTGCCCGGTCTGAAGTGGAGAGGCCCTCACATGGGAAAATGCAGTTGGCCCCACAGACCACCTGCTATGTGTTGGGATGGAGGGTGGGTGGGGTCAAGAGTAAGGCATGCTTGATGGATGATGACAATACTCTTTTTATATGCTCAAAATGCCTTCACAGGTTCACATACAGACTTTCTAGAATGTCAATGACACCGCACCTTAAGCTCCTAGGGCCAAACACCGTCAACGACCCTTTAAACACTCCCACTGCCCTCCCACACACAGAGAGCCACACCTATGACACACACACACTCCAACATTTACAGGGACAGTGCTAAAGAGTGGCTTGGGAGAGTTAGTTTTATCACCCTCCCTACTTTCCATCTATTCTTTGATATAGACATTTTCTCAATCATAGGCAAATGCATCTTCAGGCCATCCTCTGCCCAACCCCATCGCCATCCCCAAGACACTCCTTTGTAGAAATTCTTGTGTCTCCACTATGCTACCAGGAAGGTGTCAATATTTTCAACTCTTACTTAGTTTTATCTACCAAGGGGAAGAAAGCTGGTGTCCTGCCTGTTTAGTTCTGCCAGCCTGCGCCACTGCTCAGGTAGACAAGATGATCTTCCATGGGCGTCAGTAATCTTTAACTACCAAGTCTCATGTGATTCATTTCATTCTCCTCTACCATGACCCAGCATTTTTCCATAGTGAAAAATATACTCCGCCAACAAAACACGCAAATATTTTGCTATCTACACTATGAAGACCCTACTCCATTTTACATCAGGTAAATGACTCCTTAAAATGTAATTTTCACCCAGAACAATTCCCACGCCCTACATGTTTTTCTTCTCCCAAATCTTTCAAAAGCTCTAAGTGGCCATTTTCAAGCGGTTTGCCATTCTCATCCCAAGTTCACAGCACTAATCAGATCCTGTAACTGAGCAACTTAGGGGTGACACTGAAAACTTTCTCGTTGCCTAGTGGTGCCTAGGAACTGATTTTGTTGTTTTCTGTATAGGAGACAGCCAACTTCAGAGCTAATCCTCCAGCTGTTGTATGGGTGAAAGGGTCACACGTTCTCCCAGAATGCCACTGGGCTCCTCTGGGCACTCATGCCCTGCCCAGCTGTCTTTGAGAAACTTGAAGTCCTGGGAAGAACAGAAGAATCTTGTCAGACAACTGGGTGGTTCTGACGTTGGAGAGTCATGGTAAAGCAGAGATGCCACCATCAGGGCACTCATGTGATGCTGGGCAGCAGGGCCTTCCATGACTTCGCAGAGGTGGGGCCTCCAAGGATCAGGGTAAGACGTTCTTTCTTCTCCCAGCCTGATGTTTTTAAAAAATTCCTAATCAGACAACTCCTTTAATAGGATTCACACTGCCAACCTTAACCTGTTTATGGATCCAGTAACCAAAATGTGTGATTTGAAATTCCCCCAAACAAGAATCTGAGCCACTAGGTCGAGATGGGGAACAGAGACGTCAAAGGTGAGCAATGCTGTCTGTGTTTGACGCTCAGTGAGGCAATGCACAGTATCTAACTAGAGATATCTCCTCTCTCTAAACACAATCAGTTTTGCCACTGGCTCCCCGTGTGATGCTGACTTAAACCTTCCTGGGTCTCAAGCGTCTCATCTTTGAAGAGGTTGACATCTTTTTACTTTGAAAATCTGAGAGACAAGGGCAAAACCTGGACAGGAGCCACAGGCTGCATACCTGCCCTATAATCGGTGACCCGGCCCTCACAGGCCTGCAGCTTATTAGCTTGAATCCCCCGCCTCCTCCGAGCCCCACTCTCACCACCTCAGTTCAGCTCTTGTTTATCTATTGTCTCACCTAGAGCAATGGTTCCTGAGTGATCTCTGTGCCCCCAACCCAGTGATTCTCAACCAGGGAGCATTTTTGTTACTCAGGGGACATCTGGCAATACATGGAGACATTTTTGGTTGTCAAGACTGGTGGGATGCTACTGGCATCTACTGGGTTGAAGCCAGGGGTACTGCTAAACATTGGACAATGCACCAGCCAGGCCTCAACAAAGAATTATCCAGCTCAAAAGGTCAATACTTCTGAGGTTGAAAGATTACTCCAGTCATACCCACCTCTCATCTGCCCTCTGCCACCACAAGTGATACAAAACACAATTCCAATCAGGTCATTTCCATGCTTGAAATCCTCCAGTGCCCTCAGGTTAAAGTCTAAACTCTCCCGCAAGTCATGGAGAACATCATGATCTGGCCCTTTCCTAGCCTTCTGCCTCGCCTGTCACTGTTCCCCTATTCCCTCTTCCCCAAGCCACACAAGCAACCAACACAGGTGGACCAGACCTCCCATAATTCCCTCTGCCTCTCAGTCTCACCCATTCATTCCTCTGCTCACCAATTCTATGTCAGACATTCTAATGGGACTAAAAGGGAACTGGAAAAACAAAAGCTTTAAAGGTTAGAGTTTTGTTTGTTTTCCAGGAAAAGACTGACAAATTCGTTACACTTCAGTGTGAATTAATTGCTGCTATCTCTCCCCAAATCTATTTGCATCCAACTCTATTATGAACTGAAAAGTTTTCCCCATGAAATAATTCTTGATGTTAAGCTGTAGGTAAAGAGATCTTTTGGGGACACAGTGACCTGCTCTTTTGAAACTGCCCAGTATCCAGATTTTAAATGATGTGTCTCTCTCATATCGATGTTTCTCTCTCTCCACCCCCCTCCACTCTCTCTAAAAATCAATGGAATAAAACTCACTCTCTCTCTCTCTCTCTCTCTCTCTCTCTCTCTCTCTCTCTCTTACACACACACACACACACACACACACACACACACACAATAAATAAATAACTCACTCCTCTAATTCTTTTTTTTAAATGAAATTAATAGGAGAGATTTGTCTCACCAGGTACCAGCAGCAAGCAAGTATGGTGAGATTCTTTCTGGAATTAAGTCTCTAAAGGCACAAAATAAGAGGCCTAGAAGCTCATATATGATAGTCTTTTAAAAATATAACAACTTTTGGGTTGAAGTAGATTCTACATATTTTAGCTTGCATCAAAGCTGTCGGACAAGGACTTGTGGAAAAAGGAATAAATGGCTGGAGAAATATGGAAACAGAAAGGGGATAACCAGTGTGGAGATGCTTGTGATAAATCTTTATACCCATTAATGTAATTGTGATTATAGTCAAAAACTTCACCATCCAATAGAGGTTTCGGCAATGATGACAATGTTCTGAGTCTGAGCTGTCCAAGATGGTAGCCATTAGCCCCACGTGACTACTGCGCATTAGAAATCTAGCTATCAAGGCTGAGAAATTGAGTTTTTAATTTTAACTAATTTAAACTTAGTTTTAAATAGTTTTGTACCGATGAAATATCTCCAGGAGAAATTGAAAGAACTCTCAATACAATGCAGTCTTGCAGCTGTAAACAGCGCATCTACCAAAAGTACAGTTTCTGACTCACTCCAACCCCCACCCCAACCATTACCCAACATACCCAGAGGTGGGCCTTGCTCCCTCCTCCAGGGTAAGCCTGCAACGGTGGCCTCTGGAAAGATGCGTACTTACCCTCACGCAGGGGAAGGTCCTCTTCCTGCTCGCTGGGGGAAGGCAGCAAGGGCTGCAGGGGCTCCATGTTAATAATGAGCTGTTTGTTCAAGGAGTGGGAACTGCGGCTCTGGGAAATGTTGGTTCTGAAAACAGACAAGCCAGATAGAGTTGGTTTCCATTCCAACACCAGCCTCTCCATCCCAGTCGGTTATGCACATCCCAGCTGGGAACTGCCTCTGGACTCACAATGGGTTGGGCTAGTGAAAGACGGCATAACAATCAAGACGCATAGCCCTTTGGATCCTTAAGGCCCTGATAAAGTGTCCATGTGTCCTAATGTACTTCCCCACGTGTCATCAGACTTGGGCATGCTAGACTAGGTGACAACACAGGCATTCCAAACGATATGGGAGGCAGGTATCACTAGACTAGGCACAGAAAAGTGAATAAAGGGCATGGTTCAAACTAATTTAATAACCACAAAAAAACAAAAAACAAAACAAACCTCTACCAGGCAGATGGCACAGATGTTCCATAACTACAAGCTATTGTGTCACTGGACGTGCAATGTTTAATATCAATGTTTAACATCCCCGTTCAAATTCCTGCCCCAGTCACCAGCCAGCCACAGAGCACAGCTCTGCTTTCCTTTCTCCTTTTGAAAGGAGCACGCACCTGTGCCAGTGGCTGTGACAGGCAGCAGATGGCAAGGCAACCATGCAGGTGTCTCATCAAGACTACTGGCTGGAAGCTGGGAAGCCCATATGCACTGCCTGCTGCAGGGGACCTGCTGTCTAGCCTGACAGAGAAAGAGGTAGGGCACGTATGGTGTTCCCTGTGTTCCCTGTCAAAACCAAAACCAGCCCAGCCAGTGTGGTTCAGTGGTTGAACATCCACCCATGAATCAGGAGGTCATGGTTGGATTCCCAGTCAGGGCACATGCCTGGGTTGTGGGCTCAGTCCCCAGTAGGGAGTGTGCAGGAAGCAGGTGATCAATGATTCTCTCTTTACATTGATGTTTCTATCCCTGTCTCCTTCTTCCTACCTCTCTCTGAAATCAGTAAAAAAAAAAAAAAAAAACAAACCCATCCTTCAAATATGATGTCAAACATCTCCTTCCCCTCACCCTCTGGGACTGGCCTCACAACACACACTCTCTTTCTCCTTCTCTGCTCACTGACTCTCCCTTTTACAACTGCCACGTTGGTCACCTCTGACTCTGTGATTATGGTTGTACTAATCAGAATGAGCCCCACCTTGAGAAACAACTTCAGGGCAGAGAGTGACATATCCATTCTCGTCAGCCTTACAGCACCTTGATGGGCACCCTGAAGGGTGTTAAGGTTTGAAACGACTGCAATCCTGGCTTAACATCACTGCCATCTCAGACTGACCAGAGTATCCCAGGCCAGCTGATGGGACTGCCTGGTACCTGGGCAGGTGTTTCCGTAGGGAGTGGGGGATGGGGCATCGGGGAAGATCAGGACCCAGCCAGGAGATGACACAGCCTTGCCTCACACACATCCTGCTTATTCATGTGACACTCAAGGTCAAGTCAAGCCAATGACTCTCCACAGAGCAAACAACTCAAAACGGAGCCCAGCTGTGCTCTCGCCACGGCCCAGCCAAGTCTGTCTGAGAGGGATTCCAGGGCAGTGAGAGTGCCATGCCTGGAACTAGGGCCAAAAAACAACATAGGGCCTGGCAGCAGTGCCCTTATACCCTTCTTGTCATTTGGCAAAGCCGGCATTTAAATCCCTCTGTCCATCCCAGAAGCCTCCAGAGCCCCAGGGAGCACCCACTCACCTGTGCACCTCCGGAGGCTCCCTCTGGATTCTGGAACTCGCCTCCACCACCTCTTTGGCAACCTTACCGCTGCAAAAAACAAAAACACCCATCTGCACAGGCACTCAATGTGGGAGGCGAGGGCTATGCACAAGCATTTTCTTTAAACTTCACAACTTCAACTGCCTGACCCAGCTCTAGGAGCCCACGCCTTCTCTCCCTCCATGCGGGAAAGTTACTATGAAGCTGCATGCAGAGTGCCCATGAGCATAAAAGATGGGTGAAATGGAAAGGGGGGACCAAAACAGGGGCGTAAGCCAAAGTGCACTGATTTATAAACAAAACATTCAAATGTCAATGCCTACCCCCAGCCCCATCATCAAAATGGAACTCACCTGTATCGGAATCTACTTCCTTTAAAAAATATCTTGCTGCTGGACACAGTCTTGATCTGACTGGACTTGGCATACCTTTAAGAGAAAGCAAAGCAGTGGTAGTGACATTGGAAAGCCCACACGGGACACGGTGTGAAGTGTAGCTATTAGATACTTGTGACTGCCAGAAAGAAATAAGCTTTATTGTGTGAGTCTTGAGCACACACACAAACCTGAAGGAAAAGTTTCACAAAAGAACTGTCAATTCTATGTTCTCTCTTTTCATTCTTTTTAAATGTTGGCGATCACACACACACACACACACACACACACACACACACACACACACTCCTGCACCACCCACCACCTCCCCAATTTAGCAGGACCTGACCTTAGGCTGTCTCTGTTAAGGATTTGGGTCTTTGTCCTCAGAACAATAGAAAACTATAGTTACAGTCTTTGGCCAAAAAGACTGTTCTCCCTCCACCTCTGCACACAGGCTGAGCCAGTTTCAAAGGATGAGAAGGAGAGCGAGGTGGACAGCAGAGGGGGCGCAGGCCTGTGGAGGGGGCTCCTGTCAAGGCAGAGCCCAGAGAACATGGAGTAGAAGCCCCAAGGACAGGTGAGACCACGTGAGAGCCACACCCCAGACTTTTGACACCTGGGACAGACCTGCTGTGCTGACTGCTGGCCAGAGGCGGGTGACAGCCAACACCTGGTAAAGAGGAGAAAAGTCCCCAGGAGGCTGGCTCAATGGAAAATATCCTACTGAGCCTCGTCCTCCTGTGAGGACCCACCTGCTCTGGGTCCCTCTGCCTCCTGAATCCCATCCCTAGAGAGCTGTGGGTGGCCTGGCATTTACCACGGGGCCTGAGAAAAGGGCCATCACCACCTCCCTCTCCCTATCTTCTCAGCAGGGTTATTGCTCCCAAGTCCTCGGCAGTCAAAGGAAGAGAAACTTTTAAAGAGTGTCTGTTTGTTTGTTTTCATTGATTTTGTTGTTGCTGTTAGTGTTTACTAGGTTCCTAAGGCTCTTGGTCTGCTAAAAAGATTAAGAGCCTTCACTGGAGTGTTTGAAATTCAAACTCAACTCTATGCCCAAGTGTAGAGGACACCAAAGCCCCCAGGTGTGGAGGCACAGCAGCTCCAGTGACCCTGCTCTGGGGAGAGGTGGGCGGCCCTGGTCTCCACTGGTTCAGCCTTAGCTCCCACCATCCCAGGCCCCTCAGGGAGGCCGCTGCCTTCTCCCTACACCCAGACGGGTGGGAGGCCTCTGCGCTGCATGGAACATAAACCCTCGAAGTGCCTCGAGAAAACAGGTCAAAAGACACATTTCGCAGGGAAAGTGCATCCCTGTCTGAGCAGGATGAGAGGAGGGTGGAACGCGTTGGCCTTTTTCTGGCAGCTGGTGGCCCTGGGTGATTATTGGTGTCACTTGATTTGCTCAGAGACACTCTCCCAAGAGCACTACCACCAACTCCCTGCCCCTCAAGTGCCCAGGTGGCTCTCGATAACATCTGGAATTGTAACAGGGGAGTGTATCTGAGAGCTTGAGCACCATAAACTCCCTGGGAGCTGGGAGACACAGACAGTAGGCTGGAAGGACGAGGATGTGGAAACAGAAAGTCAGATGTCCCAGACCTGTGCGCGATCAGCAGCACCTGCTGGGAGGGATACACACACTGGTCCTCAGCTCCATCACTACAGTCTCACTCAGCAGGTCAGGAGAGGGGCCGGCAGTTTGCATTGCTATCAAACACCCCAGGCCATGCAAAGGCTACCCACTGGCATTTAAGAACCTCTGAGTTCCCACATTCTCATTAAGTGACCCAAGAGGTGTCGTTTTACTTGAAAGAGCAGAGGCCCAGATTCCTACCTGCTTCTGGTCCTGTGACCTAAATCAAGCCAAGTTTTTCCGAGTCCCAGTTTTCCCCAAATATCTTTAAGGGGGAAGGTGTTGTAAACCTAATTCATAGAATTCTGAAGAGGATGAAATGAGATTAAATGATTTGAAAGCACCTAGCGTACAACCTGCTCACTATACCGGGGTGGGCAAAGGTAGGTTTACAGTTGTGAGTGCACAAAACACAGTTCATTCTTGTATTATTTTCCATACAAACAACTGTAAACCTACTTTTGCCCCACCCTGTATAATAGTCTCTCCCTCCCCACCTCCCACCCTATCTCCCTAATATCACCCTCAAAACCCCTCCATTGCCCTCTCACTATGGAGCTACCAAAGCCAATTCTCTAAATCACAAGTTCTGGGAACCGTGTCAAACATCCTGGACGCTGGTGAAAGCGCCTTCATGCTCTAACTCTAGCTGAACTCTGCCTCCCAGGCTCTCATGTCAACAAGCCCAGAGCCAAAGTCTTCTTCCCACCAAAGACAATGAATGCACAACCGAGTTAAAGTAGCAATTCTCTCGCCTCCAGCCTTCTTCCCCACCTGCCTTCTCCCACTTCCGCCTCCACCTTCCTGTGAAAACCCCAGCATAGAAGCGTTGACTCGTCTCAAACATCTGACCTCACAGAGCAATCCAGACAGTCCCCAATTTACCTGACTTGACAACAACTGTGAGTTCAAATGGTGGCCTAGTCATGACTTACCTTTCAGTTGTCACAGTTCTTCACCACCCCTGATCCCGGGTCTGCCAGGGCAGCCACAGGACCCAGAGATCCATGGCACTAGGGAATTTGCCAGCCCAGCCCTGCCTTTGAACTGTGTTTTAAACGGTATAATGGATGTGAGATGCACCATGCATGCGGACAATGCCTGGATCCGGCAAAGTGTTCGCTAAGTGTTGGCATCATAGGGTACATGCAGAGCAGCCCTGCAGGAGCACACTCCCCTCGCCCTGCTTCTAACTTTTCTCCTCTGGCACCTGCTGCTGCAGAGGCTGGGCATGGAGGTCAGGTGCTTGGGAGACAATGGGTGGCCCCCTAAGAGGCCACCTCTAGAATTAATAATACAATTTTCCATTTTAACATGGTTTACAGCTTCTGGAGTAATCATAACAATAATGACATGTTATTATTGAGCACCTACTATGGGCTTTGCCCCATCCAAAGCACCTTAAACATACTAATTCATTGTATGCCCACAGCTCTCTTCCAGGAGGAAGCAATCCACATTTTTACATGAGGAAATTGAGTCACAGATGGGTTGTCACTTAACTATGGTCACATGACAGAAACAGGAGCAACGAGGCTGCAAAACCAAGTCTCCCTGTATTTTTTAAATAAGGCTTTAGCCATGCAGATTCTCAGACCTCAAGGGGCATCAGAACCACCTGGCAGGCTTCAGAAAACACAAGTTTACGATTCAATAAGCCTAAATGAGCCCAGAAATGCATTTCTAACACATTACAGGGACCTGGAGCTGGTGCAGGGACCCTACTTTGAGAATCACTCCATTAGAGCCCTTAACCCTAGATTGCAAGTTTTTTATCACTTGCAATGTGGGAAATTTTTATCACTACCAATATCTAGACCCCCTCACCCATTTCTGAATTTTTCAAAATAACAGCTTTATTGAGATATAATTCACATACCATAAGGTTTACCCTTTTAGATTGTACACTTCAGTGGTGTTCAGTATAATTCACAAAGCTAAACACTCATCAAGAAATACATTCATCACCCCAAAAAGAACTGTCCCATAGCCATTGGCAATCACTTCCTGTTTCCCTTCCATGCCAGCACAGTGCACGGCACAAAGCAGATGATGTTCTGAGTGGAAACACCAGTGAGTGAGCCGCTGAACCCCTCGGTGTGGCCCGTGTGCCTTCAGGGAACCAGCTCCCAGCCATGGTGAGCTCTGGTGCTCTGGGGGTGGAGCACCTAGAAAACACATGGCATAAAGGAAGCTCTGAAATGTGACTAAGTCTGTGTCAGGGATCCCGTGTGCTTTGAAGCAGGAGGGAAAGTCAGAGTTTCTGCTTCTGGGCTCTGTTCCCAGCAGCAGAGCTCAGAGCCAGGGCTTTCAAACCTCATCGGTGGCCCCTGGCCAGCTGACAACGAGCAGCGCATTCATGAGGTGAAAGCACACTTGGGAATTCTTGGCCTCCAGGCCTCCCTCTTCCCATGGCAGGTGAAGTGGAAAGGAGGGACAAACACCCCAATCCAGGAAACAAGATCGGGGCCTTGCTCTGCCAGCCGAAACCGTTAAACACAGTGCCAGTGGGGCAGGCTGGAAGCAGGGCCGGGACTTCTGCCCGGGAAGGGGATGGTGCTGTGGGAGAAGCAGGTGCCCTCGCTGCGGTTAACAGAATCAGAGCCCTTCAGAATCAAACAGACTGGGCTCTGCAACCAACTGGAACTCCAAAAATTTCCATTGCTGGTGGAGCGGGTAGTAGTGGCAGTCACAGCAGCTGCTATCATTTATCGATGGTTCATGTGCCTGGCAGAACCAAACACTGCAAGGCAGGTATTACCAATCACATTTCACAGATGAAAAAAAAAGATGAGGCTCAAAGAGTTCAAGTGCTTTGCTCCAGACCACGCAGCTAGGAAGTGACAGAGACAAGATTTAAAGCCAAGAAACCCACACTCATTAACACCAGGCCTCAGTGAGAGAAGCAAAGCATGCCTGAGTCCTGCCCCTCTAGTCTACAGATGAGAAGGCTGGGCCAGCGAGGTCACACAGCTGGCTCAGAATAAGCAACATCTTTCCCTCTTCCTAAGGAACAGGTATGGTCAAGGGATGATGGAGGAACAAAAGCTTCTGGGAAATCTCAGGGATTAGGAGTCCTAGTAATTGAGAGGGGTAGCCTGGCCTAACACCAGCAAAGGTGCTGATGCAAAGACTTGGTCAACTCTGCACAGTGCCACCGTGCTCAGCTACACTCCTGGCCACCTGAGGCATTCACAGACAACTGGAAGTGACTTCTCTGACATGCCTAGTTGGCCCATTCAATGACAGAATTATAAGACAGACCTCACTGCTTGATGCCAGCTAATGACTGTACCCCAACATGTGCAAAACAGATCCCCCAGATTGGATTTTCTTCTCTCCTTTCCTTCTCTCCCTCTTCTCCGTTCAGTTCTGGTTTTGCCTTTGATTCCATCTACCAACTGAATCCCTCACACAGGATAAAACAGCATGTGTGCAAAACAACCAATTAATGTCTTGAGTTATTCCTTGATAGAGGTCCCATGATTGCACCAAAGGATCTTCAAGGCCATGCTGCTTCCAAGTAGGACTTTCTGACTTGGCACTAAAAGCCTGTCTGCTGGGGGTTCTTTGCTACTCCCTCCCCCTCCCTTACACTCGTCTGTGGGTCAGTAACAATCAACCCCACCTAGCATTCCTCTGGCACCTCGTTCCTGATGGCCAAGCCCTCTGTATCTGGCTCCAAGATCTCCTGGCCTTTCATCACCTCCCTTTTTATTTCATTCTACCCTCTGCTCCAGCCTTGTGTAACTGCTCATCTTCTCCATGTATGTCTTTCCCTTCCCACCACACTCCCTTACTCAGAATGTCCTCCCTCCAACGTAAAGACCCTTCCTTCCAATTCCTAGCTCTCCCCACAGTGAGACTCACCCCTCCTGGACTGCCCTCTAGCATTTTATTTGCATTTCCTTTTTAGTCTGCATCATGAACTACAAATCTCCTGGCACAAGATCCAAACCTTATCAACTTGATTCATTAATTCTTTTTTGAATGCTGGGGGTCTTTAGGGAATACAAAGATAAACAGAACCTAGCTCCTATCATCATAGAGATCAGATCTAATACAGATATAAAATATACAAAAAAATGTCATAATATATCTTTATTTTTTATCTTGTTTTGGCTGTGTTTCAAGACTATCTATTAACTCCCTCATCTGCAAGAAAATATCCACTCAAAAATAATTAACTAAATGTCTCTCAATTATTATTTGATAGGAACCAGATGATTTCATTAACAGATGAACAGAAGAGTTCCAAAAGCTTAGGCTCCAAAAACAGTTTGTCAGGTTCTCAAAAAGTTAAATATAGAGTTACCCTATGACCCCAAAGTTACACTCCCAGGTATAAACCTAAGAGAACTGTCCACAGAAAAAAAAAATTACATGGATATTCATAGCAACATCATTCACAATACCTAAAAAGAGGGAACAGCCCAAATGTCCATCAACTGATAAATGAATAAGCAAAATATGGTATATATAAACAACGGAGTATTATTCAGCCATAAGAAGAAATTAAGTACTGCTGCATGCTACAACATGTCTAAACCCTTGAAAACATTATCTAAGTGAAAGAAGTTGGGCACAAAAGGCCATGTAAGTTTATAATTCCATTTATAGGGAAAGTGCAAAATAGGTAAGCCCATAGACATAGAAAGTAGATTAGTGGTAGCCAAGGTCTGGAGAGAGTCAGAGATAGGGAGTGGCTGCAAATGAGTGCAGGGTTCCTTTTAGGGTTGATAAAAATGTTCTGGAATTAGATAGTAGTGATAGTTGTACCACTTCATGAATTAGATGAAAAACCACTGAATTATACTTTAAAAGGGTGTATTTCATGGTATGTGTTATCTCAATTTTAAAATAACTTGTTAAAAAATTTTTAGACTCCAACTAAAGACTGAGAGGACCAATCCTTTTGCATTTCCTTTTTCTCAGCTCTCATGTGGATGGAGGGGTCTAGACATGCTGATTTTTCAAAGGCCACTGGGTACCCATTTTAACCAGTCATCAAACACTGCAAGGAGCACACAGATGCCTTGAGGTGGAGATGATTGTGGGGGGAAATCCACTGATCTTTATCACCTCTTCCTGTCACTACTAGGAGCACCACATGTTGTGGATCAACTCACCCAAGGGTTTTCAAATTATGCTCAGGGTTTTCCCAGGATTGATGGGTTTTCTGGGATATGAGATTCTGTCTGCTGGGGGTTCTTTGCTAATCCCTCCCCCTCCCTCACACTTGTCTGTGGGTCAGTAGCAATCAACCCCACCTAGCATTCCTCTGGCACCTCGTTCCTGATGGCTGAGCCCTCCGTATCTGGGAAAATCCCAGGCAAACTGGGACAACTGGTCACCCAAGCTCCTGAGAACAGCAAGAAATGGATGAATGGTTTCCTGTCCCCAATCTCAATTCTGGTCCCCACCAACAACCACAGCTTCTCTATTTTTATCTCTTTTACGTACTGGACTTTGCCTACAGAGTTCTGTGGCTAAAAAGGGTTTGTAAATTATTATCCAAGCTATCATTCTCTTAAAGATCTTCATTAGCCAAAGCCCAGAAGGTTCAGAGACTCGGCATTTTTCAGGGAAAATGCCCTGAAATTTTCCCTGAGGTTAACAGAATCAGAGCCCTTCAGAATCAAACAGACTGGGCTCTGCAACCAACTGGCACTCCAGAAACTTCCATTGCTAGTGGAGGGGGCAGTAGTGGCAGTCACAGCAGCTGCTATCATTTATCAATGGTTCATGTGCCTGGCAGAACCAAACACTGCAAGGCAGTGATTCTGATTCTGTGGGGAGGGAGAATGAGTCTAATGAGGAAGACAGAATCTCAGTGGTGGGGGCAGGGAGAGAGGCTGAGAAAAACCACCTGGGTGGGCTCCAGGAGTCGGTGGTGCTGATACCCTGGCAGGCCGGACTAGGTTCTTGACTATATCGATAACCACTGCTCTTCCAATCAGTAAGTCTGTCTCAAAGAGGAGAAGCTGGAACTCAGTGGAAAGATCCTAAATTTGAATCTCTTTGGAAACCTGACAGCTTTATGCATGGTTTCTGAAGTCCTGTCCAGCCAGCACTGCCTTTCTGTGATCCCAGACTCTGATGGCATTCCACCCATGAACCTTTGGCTCCCATCTCTATATACTCAAGGCTTCTAACTAGGAACACGTGAGACTCTCTGCCAAAGATTTCTTTTTCCAGTTGTGAGAGTACATTCAGTCCAAACTGAGAGTAAGCCAGAAGTGCCAGAGAGTATAACTCCACCCTCTAAAGTAGCCCTTAACCAAAATGAATGAGGAATTGGAAGATAAACAGCCCAGCCTCTTTGCTGGTCAGTGGGTGAAATTTGAGGCCTGTTCTGCAGTCTGCCAGAGCTCCCCTGCAGAGCGGAGCCCAGCTGCCCACAGAGTGACCTGCTCAATAGCGCCCATCTACATGGCTTGCTTTCCTACCTCCCTTGCCCACTCCCCAATTGGTATGTTTAGTGACCATATCCCAGAAAAACCACTTGCACTAAAATCTTCTCAAGGTCTGTTTCTGAGCAAGAAAGCCAACCAAAAATAGGACCTGTGACATGTTGAATGGAAATAGAAATGACAAAACAACAAGCAACCCACAGCAATTCTATGGGAAACACCCAAACTGGAGCTCAGGACTTGCTCGGGCCAACAGTGATAGGAGACACTCTGAACAATGCACCAAATTCATTATTCACTTAAATATAATAAAAAGGACTATATTAAAAGAAATGAACATGGAACTATTTGCAAAACATTAAGGGTTCCATGGGTGTTTTAAAGTCTATGATTAAATGAATAAAAGCTACTTACTTATAAAAGGCCTGGTTCTCCACCCCACACTTCCAGAGATGTTTGCAGGCAGCTGGTGTTGAGGTATGGAATGCCAACATGGCTTTTTTCTAATAAAAAATAAAACAAAAAAGGGCATGTTAAACACAGTTTATGTTTTTTATCTTTTTCTTTCAAGTAGCTTGCGTATCACTATGTTCTTAAAAGTGTTGTTAAAATGGTATTCTCCCTTTTGCAGACATCACTAATCTGACTAGGCCCTGTTTCTGATAAAAAGCAGCCTCATAATCTTCAAGTCTCCAGGCATTTATCACCTCTCAATCCGACTTGGATGAGTTCAAAAATGTGTTTGCCCATCTTGAACAACTAGTGCTTGAACTGAAAACTAGGTCAGGAGATTCTGCAGACTTTCAGATCTAGCTCTGAGGCTCAAAGTTTCAGTATTGGTCTCCTCCCAAATGTGTTCCCTGGTAAACACAACCTATGTCTGGTGACTCCTTTATTTTAAGATTCTTGGATCTTATAGACTTTGTTTATAAAACTCTAGCCATCACTGGTTGTTACAAGCTTTGTAAGTATTCTTCAGATGTCTCATGAATCTGTATTTTGGCAAATTACAGAGGTAGGGGGAAATCCAGTTGCTAAATCTCAAGTCTATCTCAGTCTATTTTTTACACAGGGGTACTCACTCAGCATTGTTTACTGACTTTATTCTTAAACTAGAGGCCCAGCGCACGAATTTGTGCACATTGAAAGGAAATTAATTAAAAGACATACTTTAATATCTCTATTCGCCCTTTCTCTATAATAGAAATGTCAAACAAATTCACAATCGACAATGACAGATCAAAACACATGCATGCGATTGGCGCCAAGAGCTTTATATGTATCACACATGCGTGAGTCAGCTTAGCCTTTTTTTTTTTTTTAATTTTTTTATTGCTTAAATTATTACAAAGAGTATTACATATGTCTCCTTTTTTTTTCCCCGCCCTTGACAATCCCCTGGCTTCCCCTACCCCCCAGTGTCTTATGTCCATTGGTTATGCTTATATGCATGCATACAAGTCCTTCGGTTGATCTCTTACCCCCTCCCCCTCCAACCCCCCCACCCTCCCCGGCCTTCCTGCTGTAGTTTAACAGTCTGTTTGAGGCAACTCTGCCTCTGTATCTATTATTGTTCAAGAGTTTATAATGGTCTCTATTATCCATGAATGAGTGAGATCATGTGGCATTTTTCCTTCATTGACTGGCTTATTTCACTTAGCATAATGCTCTCCAGTTCCATCCATGCTGTTGCAAATGGTAAGAGTTCCTTCTTTTTTACAGCAGCATAGTATTCCATCGTGTAGATGTACCACAGTTTTCTAATCCATTCATCTACTGATGGGCACTTAGGCTGTTTCCAGATCTTAGCTATGGTGAATTGTGCTGCTATGAACATCTGGGTGCATATATCCTTTCTGATTGGTGTTTCTGGTTTCTTGGGATATATTCCTAGAAGTGGGATCACAGGGTCAAATGGGAGTTCCATTTCCAATTTTTTGAGGAACCTCCATATTGCCTTCCATAGTGGTTGCACCAGTCTGCATTCCCACCAGCAGTGCACAAGTGTTCCTTTTTCTCCACATCCTCTCCAGCACTTGTCGTTTGTTGATTTGTTGATGATGGCCATTCTGACAGGTGTGAGATGGTACCTCATTGTTGTTTTGATTTGCATCTCTCGGATGATTAGTGACTTTGAGCATGTTTTCATATGTCTCTTGGCTTTCTGAATGTCCTCTTTTGAAAGGTGTCTATTTAGGTCCTTTGCCCATTTTTTGATTGGATTGTTTATCTCCTTTTGTTAAGTTGTATGAGTTCCCTATAAATGTTGGAGATTAGGCCCTTATCAGATATACTGTTGGCAAATATGTTCTCCCATGTAGTGGGCTTTCTTGTTGTTTTGTTGATGGTTTCTTTTGCTGTGCAGAAACTTTTTATTTTGATGTAGTCCCATTTGTTTATTTTCTCTTTAGTTTCCAATGCCCTAGGATCAGTATTGGTGAAGAAATTGCTTTGGCATAAGTCTGAAATTTTGTTGCCTTTGGATTCTTCTAGTATTTTTATGGTTTCCCGTCGTATATTTAAGTCCTTTATCCATTTTGAGTTTATTTTTGTGTATGGTGTAAGTTGGTGGTCTAGTTTCATTTTCTTGCATGTATCTGTCCAATTTTCCCAACACCATTTATTGAAGAGACTATCTTGACTCCATTGTATGTTCTTGCCTCCTTTGTCAAATATTAATTGAGCGTATTGGTTGGGGCTGATTTCTGGGCTCTCTATTCTATTCCATTGATCTATATGTCTGTTCTTGTGCCAGTACCAGGCAGTTTTGAGAACAGTGGCTTTGTAATACAGCTTGATATCTGGTATTGAGATCCCACCTACTTTGTTCTTTCTCAGGATCGCTGCAGCTATACGGGGTCTTTTTTTATTCCAGATGAATTTTTGGAGAGTTCGTTCTAGGTCTGTGAAATATGCCGTTGGTATTTTAATGGGAAGTGCGTTGAATTTATAGATTGCTTTGGGCAGTACAGACATTTTAATGATGTTGATTCTACCAATCCAAGAACATGGTATGTTCTTCCATCTGTTTATGTCTTCCTCTATCTCTTTTTTCAACGTCCTGTAGTTTTCTGAGTAGAGGTCTTTAACCTCTTTAGTTAAGTTTATTCCTAGGTAGCTTAATTTTTTTGGTGCGATGGTAAATGGGATTGCTTTTTTAGTCTCTCTTTCTGCAAGTTCACTATTGGTGTATAGAAATGCCATAGATTTTTTGAGTCAGCTTAGCCTTTTATAGATATAGAATAAACTTGCTTAATTAGACCTGCTTTCTGATTTAGCTAAACTTTTTCCACCCAGTGAAGCACCTCAACTTCCCTTTCAGGTAATTGTCAGCAACACAGCAATAAATATCACCACAAAGCAGATTATTATTGTAGATCACACAGGGAGAAAAAAGGGTAAAATATTTAACTGCATCCGTTTTTGACTATATTCTGCACAGTGAGAAAACCTAAAGTCATTTTCAAGGTCCACCATTTCTTTCTTCTTTTCAGTTGGGTCAAGTTTCTAAGCTTTCTAAATCTCCATTTTCCGGCTAATGAAAAGAAAATAGGATTCCACTGAGTCTCCTATCTACCTACTCCAGGACTTCTGTGAGGATCAAATGAGATGAGGCATGGGAAACGCTTTACAGACATTTGGTTACAGTGTAAAGTGTTTCCACCTGGCTATAAAGCAAGTCGTGTTCCTGGGCTGAAGAAACTGCAAGGAGGCTAGTCGCTAGGGAGAAAAGCTGGGTGTTGCTACGTGACATCATTACTCGGACTGTTGGACACTTAGCATATTAGTCTTTTATATATATAGATGTTCAAACCCAGTGTTTATTTGTTTACCTCTCAAATATTCTAAGCATACGGCTTCCATTATAACCACAAACTTTAAAGTCATTATCTTTGGGGGCTATAATGCCAAAGGCACATCTTATGCATGAATCTCTCTCATGGGCATGCACATGCACACTCACACTCACACAATAACAGGGTTAGAAAAGCAGTATCTGACCTCCTTCTGGGTGCCAATCACATAAAATGTCTTCCCTTCAAACTTCAATTTGCAGACATCTGGCCTAAGAAAAGAAAATCTCTTTGGGTGAGAAAGAAAATAAAGTGGCAACTGACGCAGGTACCTGGATTCCCACGGGAATGCAGCTGGCTCACAAATGCCAAGTAGACTGCACTGAAACAAGACATTATCTGACCATCGGTGAAGGCCCAATGAGCAGGGAAAAGCCTCAAGAGAATTATACAGCAATGTTCTTCCCAAGAGAATATCCCCAGGCAGCTCAGAACTAGTTATTCCATTTTTTACAGGTGAGCTGCACCTTACTTCCAAGGAGCTCTTGAGGTCCCACAAACATGAACGACCCTAGCAACATGAAGGGGCCAGCCCACTGTGTGAGGCGGGAAGAATGTGGTTATTTCAGATGCAGTTAATAAAATAACATGGTTTCACAATATCTGTTCCCTCATCCATCTCAAAGAAGCACACCACACTGTGAAATTCTCATTTCTGTTCTCCCTGTTTATAGAAGTGTATTTCATCATATATTGAGACGCTCAGAATTGGGAGGACAGTTTGATGAATGGGCATCTGAAAGAGCTGCTTGATTAAAATCTGCCTGAAATGTAGACCCCAGGTCACCTTCTTGGTGAGAAAATATGTGTGAAGAGAGGACTCTATTTTTATTCCTTTGATCTCATTCCTCAGATAGTGATACAGGCCCCCTGCTTTTCCTCAGGAGGGTGGGAGGGGGAGAACAGTGAGGGCACATTAAGATGTTTTAATTTAGGTAGAGGATTTTCAAGGGTGACAAAATGGATGTTTAAAAAACACACAAAGATTAAGAAAAGAAAATGTGTTTCAGTAACAATACATAGCTGTTAGAAATACATGTGCCTAGCAGAGGCTGGGAAGAATGAGGTTGGCACCAGTACCCACCAGGAGGTAGAACCCAGAAACAAATGATTGTCCTTCTCAACTCTTCCATGCAGAGGAAAAACTGAGGTCCAAACAAGGGAGAGACCTGCAATAAATCTGCACTTGAGATGTGTCCAGTTCTAACTCCAGAGCTCAAGCAATTCAAAACCTGCAAATCTAACATCCGAGGGTGGGATGGAAGAAGTCCCCAGATTACCCGTGCCCCCAAAAGTCAGTAGGGAACTTATTCTGGAACATTGTTGAAAGTATGTATTGAGTAAAAGACTATTTCAGACAGGGCAAGGAAGATAATTAGAGAAATTGGGCATCTTAGATAGGGCTGATCATGACAAAGAGCAGAAGGTGGAAGGAGAGGAGTGGGCATTAGCTGACTAATGCTAATCTAGGAGAGAGGGTTTGAAAGAAAGGGGGTGTCAAGAGGAGAAGGTGGGGAGGGCTACTTTATAACAAGGTGCCAAAGGAAATCCTAAAGCCATAGAACCATGAACTGAGGTTCAGGCAAGTGCAAGAGAGCATTTCCAACCCAGGACTGAGAATAGATGCCTGCTGGCCCATCAAGAAGAACTTCAGATTCAAGTGCTCAAGCCAAAGGAGTGAGCTTGCCACCCAGAGAGACACAGCAGGGGTGACACACCTGTCAGGGACCATCAGAGAGGGAACTGAATTGAGCTGAAGGTATTAACAAGACTAAACCTTTCCAATATTCCATCACACATATAATGTTCAGCCTTCTCCACTCTTCACCAAAACCATTTTGCTCTTTGACTGGACAGAGTGGGTGCTGCGGGTCACCCACCCTGCTCCATCCTTCCACTTCTTTATTGACATAGCCTAGGCTTTATTCTTCCTCAAGGTCATGTGTCCATGCAGATCCTGCTCTTCCCAGTCCCAAGGGGGTGAATCTTGATTTGACCACCCAGTCAGAAGTTCCCATTCTTCTGGGAAGGATTGGTTTAAGTAGGCACATGCGACCCAATCCTGCCCAATTGAATACACAGAAAGTCTCCTACAGGACTTCGGAAAAGGTTATTCCTGCTTTAATAGCAGACACGTGGAAAGCTGCTCTCCTCCAGGCTTGGGTGCTGCTGTGTGAAGATGTAAAGGCCACAGTTGCACACATGACTATGCCATTTTATGAGCCTGGAGACAAAAGCTACCACCCTGTAATGGCAAAGAAGAAAATGGAAAGACCCAAGTCCTAAATAGTGTTGTTGGGCAGTTAAGTTAAAGGATCAAGGAACTGTCCGATCTCTGCAACTTACTATGTGAGCTAATCAGTCCTCCTATTTGTAAGCCATTGAGAGCAGCCATTACTGATGCTCTGACCAAAAGCATCTTTACTGATACACTGGATAACAGAAAGTAAGTCTGCAGCAGGATTCAACAGAACAGAGAGAAGTGAATGGGAGGGGCTGGATCCCAAGTTGCTCAAAGGAACTTGAGCCTTTACCCACCCTGACCTACCCCCTCGTCATAGCTCTGGTCAGTAAAGAAGCTACTGGTGCAGAAACAATAGACACCCTCTCTCTGGAGACAGAACCTCTGAACTCAGATACATCCCAGGTCCTCTGAGTGGACACCTCAGCTGGACAAATCTGATTCCCTCCTAAGACAGGGCAACCTAGATTGGGTTTCATTTATAGACAACAAATCCCTTTGTAATGAGGTTCCAAGGAAAATAAATGAATACCAGGTACTCTATCTGACATTTAAAAAAGAAAAGTCAAAGGTGGTGAATAAAAACAAGATTAAGAAAAATGATAAGCCAGTTTTCCAAAGAAGCACTCACCATTTTATCAAATGGGTTCTCTTATTTCCCTGAAATACCACAAAGCCTGCAGCAGTGAATCCCAAAAATGTTGTTGTGCCTGTTGAATCCTGAAAAAAAAAAGAAACATATTTGGGTTGAGGAATATAAAATCTCTATATATAAAACCCTAATATGCAAATAGACCAAACGGCAGAACAACCAACCAACCGAACAGCCAAACAACTGGTCACTATGAAGTAAGCTGACCACCAGGGGGCGCGCGTGGAACATGGCAGGTATTGGCAGCAGGCGGCAAAGCGTGGAATATGGCAGTCATTGGCCGAGGTGGCATGGTGGAGCAGGTGAGTGGGGGCGCCAGACCAAGGCCGGGCACCGGTCCCTATCATTGGGGAGCCTCTGGTGGTTACTGAAAATTCTTTGCTCCCACACACCGTGGTCCCACCTGGTGCTCGCACCTGCTGCTGGCACGAGGCCGGCTCACATCCTCTGCTGGCACCGGCCCCAATCGCTTGGTGCCATCAGCGGGTGTGAACCGCTGCGGCTGCTGGCCCTGATCGCCCCTGAGGGCTTCTCCACCTCCCGCTGCTCTTGAGGGGCAATTGAGGCAGCAGCTGCCGCTCACACCCACTGAGAGCGCTGGCCCCGCTTGCATCCACTGCTGGCGCCAGCCCCAATCGTTCCACACTGTCAGCGGTCAGTGATGGGAACAGCAGTGGCAGGAGCAGGGCTGCCAGCAGACAGGGGACCAGGGGCCACAGCAGGAGGGGCTGGGCAGGGGCTCAGAGGATGGGCCAAGACCCACCCCTCCCTGTGCCCACTGCAACCTCGTGGCCCACAGATCCTTTCGAGGTGCATGAATTCGTGTACTGGGCCCCTAGTAAATGATAAGTGATATGCTTATTCATCCTCACCCTGGATTCATTTCAGGTAATTCTAATGATTGTAAAAATAAACTGAGTTTCTGAGATGGGATTTCCAGGGATACTACTTCTAAAATCTGGGTGAGGTCCAGGAATATGTAGCTTTTCCCTGTAAGGAACAGACCCTCTGCCTCTGCAGGGACCTCCTGGGAAAGTACAGATGAGTCTTAAACCACTGTGTATCTACTTCCAAACGCCTTTTGGGGCCGCCTGAGTTCTCAGATCTTCCCTGTAATGTGGACAAACTGTTCTTGGTTGTCATTAGCCCTGAAACCAAAGATGCTATGAAACCAAAGCCCTGAGCATCTAATTGAGTTGATTCAATCCTACACAGGATTTCCGGCAATTTTAATATAAAGATATTTCCTACTTCGCTTCCAGTCTCTACCAGGAAAACTAAGCATTGATAAATAAAGGCAAAGGAACAACAACAAGTCTAGTCACTCTCCAAGTAATAAATAAACAGAGAGGCTAAGGTTTGTAGATAAAACCTAATTCACTAAATGGAATAATCTGATTTATATCACGACTAGGAAGGGGCATCTGGCAAATATCCTAAAATAACTGTGTGGGGAGACCACAAGATGCATGTGCCAGTGTGGACAACTACCACCGGCTCTCAGCCTCAGCTACATGTTGGAATCCTCTGGAGAGCCTGGTCTGCACCCCAAGAGATCCTGATGGAACCGGGCAGCAGGAGTTTAGGAGCTCTTCACCTGCCTTTCATGAGGAGCCTGAGCCTAGAGCTATAGGACTGGCACTTGACCAAATACAACTATCTGTTCCCATCTGAGTCAAGAAATGTTCTGGTAAGATTCAAAAATTACCTTTAAGAGTCTGGCAGACATAAATGCTTAGTTTAGGACTTGGGTTAGTGCCTGGTTAATGCACACTTGGTTTAACATATGGAAAGGAGAAGCCTTCTCATAAAACATTTCTGGAAAATGTGTGCATGAGCATCACCTTGGGAACTTGTTTAAAAGGCTGATTCACCAGCTGCATCCCAGGGATTCTGCATCAGTAGCTCTGGGGTGGGCCCAGGTAATTCTGATACACTTGGTCTGGGTTTCATGCTTGAGAGAAAGACTGTCAAATAATAGGAGTAAAGGAAAAAGAAAAACAAATACTACTGATGTCAAAGTGTAATTGTAAATCTTTTCTTTCGCTTTCTTAATTTTTTAAGATTGCATTCTTGCTGGCAATGGCCTTAAAAATAAATGTTAGGACCCATTTCTTTACCCAAATGGGACTGGATAGTAAGTCCTAAATGTTAGGACTTCCCAGGGGTAAAACCATCCACTTGATGGGTGAATGAATCCATGTATGTGAATTTAGGAATATGTGGCTACTACATAGCAATTAGCAAAAGATTTGTTAGAGTCCAATGGTGAGAACCAACTACCAAAACATGTGACTGCAGCCCCCTGTTGGCCCTTCCAGTTAGGTGCTGTGGGTTGGGCTGTGGAAATATCCTCGGAGGGGTCTGCCAGGCATACACAACAATTAACTCTTTTGGGGGAACATAATCTTTAAATATCAACCTGTGAGGGGCATTACCTTGCATGGGTGAGGATCCACCCCATAGGTTTCCAAAGTGTGAGCTTTCAGGAGTAAGTTAAATTCAGCAACCGGTGGGCTCTGGCCTCTAAAATCACACACACAAAATTAGGGAGTTAATATGTAAAGTAACAGAAACATGGAGTCACTTCATTCCATAAAATGTGATATCCTAAACTAAGTAAAGAGCAAAATCCCTGCACAAATAATAATCAGTAAGACTGATCATCATTCCTCACCGAGAGGAGCCCTCTGCCAAGGAATCTGAGCTCTTGTTCCCTGGCTGATGGCTCCATAATAAACTCGCAAGCACTCGGAGGACACCAGTGACTGTACACTTAATCAAGGTTATCAAGTTGCCAATAAGTAGGCCCTTGGAAATGCAATCTTAATATGAAATAAAACGCAGCATCTGTTCTTTCCAACTTACTTAAAAAGATTACCGGGGTAAGAGACATTCCTTGCTCAGGGTAGAAAGTGACAATCCTGTCACCCCATCAACAAGCCTAAACAGAGCCATCTGAGTAAGAAAGAACCGTCAAATTTTCCACTGGAAAGCTCTGAGTTTTGAAAGGAAATCTCAGCCACTAGTCCCAGCACTGTCCTCCAGGGTGGTACACAAGGTCTTCGCCTCAAGGGTAGAAGAGGGCTACAAATAGAGATGCTGTGAAAAGCCCTCCTGGGGCTGACTTCCATACCAGGACTGTGCAGCATTCAAAGACTCTTTGGCTGACATTACTGTCCCACGTGTATCTTAGAGCATCTGAACTATTCCCCAAGGGTGAATATATAACCCTAACCACCAAGAAGAGTGAGTTACAGAAAACAACAGGGATTCATTTTTGTTTTCAAAAGGTAAAACGTAGTGATATATAAAGAACATTTATAAAAGCAAAAGGAGAGCATGAATAACCCCCAGTTCAGCAGAGTGCAAAAGGGAGGGAAGTGACCTGGGAGGGACACAGAGGAGACTTCAAAGCGTTTGGTAACATTCCAATTCATAAGCAGAGTTAGGGTCATGGGTATTTCTCCAACTATTCTTTAAATTAAACATATATTACATACACTGTCTTGTATAGTCTTTTATGCATTATATATTTTGCAATTATTAAAAGAAACAGCTCCTGGCTTTTAAGTAAAAGAATTATTGGATGAAATATTATGTAATCTAAAAGCACACTGAACTAAACAGAATTGATCAGGATTATAATAAATGTATGTGCAGAGCTGTCTTTCATTAAACCCTACTGATCCAACCAACAAATAATTGTTCCTATTACCAAGCAATATATCTTTTTCACCTACTATTTATAAAGGAAGAATTCTTTTTTAAAAATATATTTTGTATTGATTTCAGAAAAGAAGAGAGAGGGAGATTAAGATAGAAATATCAATGATAAGAGAGAATCATTGATTGGAGGCCTCCTGCACACCCCACACTGGGGAATAAAACCCCCAATCCAGGCTTGTGGCCTGACCAGGAATCGAACCATGACTTCCTGGTTCATAGGTTGATGCCCTGGTCAGGTGGGTCAGTTGGTTGGAGAAAACATATCCTCCGAGGAGGATTAAAAAATAGAATGGCCTTTCATTTTTCAATGGTTTAAAACAAATGAAGAATAGTATCTCATGACCCATGAAGAATTATATGGTATTCAAATTTCAATGTCAATAAAGTTTTATTGAAATATGGCCACATCCATTCATTTGCATACTGTCTAAGGGTGCTGTCATGCTACAATGGCAAAACTGAGTAGTGGCAACAGACACTATATGTCCTGCAAAACCTACAATATTTACTAAATGGCCTAGTGCAAAAAAAGTTCGCTGAACCCTAATCTAGGAACTGAAGTTATGTCTCTTTGATTCCATAAGATGAACATAGAAATAGAACCTGCCTCCAAGATTTGGTAAAGATTAAGCCATTAACAGATATAACAGCTACAGTAGAGCCTGGCACAGAGCATTTGTTCTCCTCAGCCCTGCCATGAGTGATAGAAATATGACATTGGGGGAAATGTCAGGAAGCACACTGAGATTTGCAAAACAAAGGCCCCTCTTTAAAATAAAAGTCCTCAAATCATTATTGTTTCTTTTGGATTTGCCTGCAGATCTCCATTGGCTAAACATTGAAAAGATTTAATCTAAAAAGTCATACACAGAGAAAGGCCAACTACAAATGTTCAGAGAAGGGGGTTCAAAGCCGAAGGAGGGAAGGTGGACACCCAATAGCACTAGAAACTCTTGTGTCCCCCGTACTCACTGAGGAAGAACACATTTAATGATCAGGTTTTCAGGAAGACGCTAAGATCAATGAAATAGAAATGCTTTGTTTTATTCCCTCAAATCCCTCGCTGGACATTTGTTTCTGGCAAAAAGTCTGTTGGGTAATGGAAAATAATGATTTTCTAGCCTTTACATCTTGTATCAGGAACTGTTCTAAGGTTAATAGTGTCTCTAATGAGACATTTGGAAACAAAAACAGTGATTAGTTGAATTATTTTTTAAGAACTAACAATTCTCTGAAGATATGCTTCTATGATAAATTAGGTGAGGTCAAGTTATTATGTATTTAACTATACAGCTCCCTTCTGCCCATCTTGAGTACTTTTTGCCAAAGAAGACCACTCTCTCTCTCATTGATCTGCCTTTAGCATTCCATTATACTGAGTACAAAAACATAGTGTCCCCAAAATGAATGCAAATTATTAGTGGACATTAGTTGTGGAATGAGGTGTGGATCTTGCCGGGAATGACCTGCACTGCTTGGGGCACATTTGGCAGGGAAGGGGGTGGATTTGACTCCACCTGATCCATCCGGGTCTATGAGCTCCAGAATTCAACTCTTGGGTAGAAAACTCTTCTACCGCAAAGCAGTATTCTCAACTTGAGTTAGGTTGGCTTTTGCTGCAACTTGGTTGCAACTTCAGTTAGATTTTGCTCACTACTGACTTTGTGAGTGATCTCAGGACTGGCCCTGTGGCAGGGCTTGGGATCTTAGCACCCATGAGACTCCGCAGAACTCTCTAAATGTCATGGCCTGTCAACTTTTTGAGCTGCAGAGCATCTCCTTTGCTCTTTCGTATCACCCCCGGCTCTCTGCACTTTGATCTTTTTTCCTCCCTGTGGTCCTGTCCCCACCATTGGCAAGAGCTGCCCAGCCCTGGCCAAAGGTCTGGAGTGTCTCAGAGGGATTTCATTCAGCTCTCCTGTCCTGTCCAACTTCAGCACACTGCCCCTCTTCACCCAGTGAAGGCTGGGGCCAAATGGTGGTAGGAAAGTGCAACTCACTCTGTAAATGGCTTCTTTGGGGTCCCCATCAGTCAAGTCAGCCCACTCCCGGCCAATTCCTCTTCCTCCCACCACACCTCCAAAAGTGAAAGCAACTGTAGATCTCCACTCTCCTCAGAAGGATGGTCTGGATTTCTTTGTTTCCTCGGCAACCAGATAGGTTTTACAAATACAATTTTTTGTAGTTTATGTAGTTTGTTGATGTTATCTTGGTGTTGGAGGGAGATCAATGCCTCATGCTTTTCTACATCCTAAGTGGAAGTGAGGAGCCCCCAGTCTCCCATCTCTCTGATTCTTTACTAAGAAAGAAACATTATCTCTTACAAACTCCTTGAGAACCATTAGGGACCATTTCTATGCAGAGAATTAGATAGAACCCTACAAATTGGGGCAAATGCCACGCTATGAGAAAGACAGTGATGATGCACTGGAGCTTGGCAAGGACAAGACTAGTTGGAGAGCAGCAACTTAGAAAGATACCAGAGCGCTGGACAGGAGAACTCAGGTTTCAGGTCCAGGTCTGCTGCTTCAGAATCATGTAGCCTTGGGTAAGTTAATCCCTAAGACCTCTTTTCCTTATTGGTAAGAGAAGGTGGTTGCAAACTCAATACCAATGGAGATAGAAAGTGAATTGGCTAAATATGGATGATGGTGATTCAAAGAGCAAATTATTATTTTAAAGGGCCCTGCTGCTTAGCTCTAGCTGAGTGTACCACGCAAGGGTCAGGACCTAGTGTTACCAAATCACCCAGTTGCAAGTAAGCTGGAATTTACGTAAAATGGTTCCATTTTTTAAAAAAATATATTTTATTGATTTTTTACAGAGAGGAAGGGAGAGGGATAGAGAGTTAGAAACATCGATGAGAGAGAAACATCGATCAGCTGCCTCCTGCACACTCCCCACTGGGGATGTGCCCACAACCAAGATACATGCCCTTGACCGGAATCAAACCCAGGACCCTTGAGTCCGCAGGCTGATGCTCTATCCTCTGAGCCAAACCAGTTAGGGCAAAATGGTTCCATTTTTAAAAGCTATTATTTGGCCCAAAAAGCATACATCTGGTCAGAGTATGGTCCACATAATGCGGGGATTTAGTTTTTATAGGAGGAGTATCCAGATGCCAAATCATTGTCTTTGCATTCCTAACCAGGGTGTTATAACAAGT
>NW_005871749.1:148966-152323 GCF_000147115.1 Myotis lucifugus | reverse complement strand
GACAGAGGGAAAGCACATTTTAAGATTAGAGTTATAAAATAATCTGATATTGCCCCTCTTCCTTTTACACAATAAACACTCTTCTCAAAACTGCACAAAAACATTTTCTAAGGAGGCCCTTGTGATCTATTCATCAGAAGCATAGGTGGAAGGTATTCATCATAGCAGAGCACTTATTTCTAGAAACTATAAATCCTTGCCAGGAAGCCACAGCATATGATTTACAGAAAATGTGAGTTTTGTGAAATAAAAAGAGGTAATGACTGTGTAAAACACACTCAGTGTCATTATTCCTTTCAGCACAAACCTTACGGCATTAGAACACAGTGGTGGTGGATACTGGATGATTTTTCTGCTCTTTAAGGGTAAGGAATATAGAGAAATCCCCCCTTATCTATGGGGGATTTGTTCTAAAAACCCCAGTAGATGCCTGAAACCATGGACAGTACCAAACCGTTTACATAGAACTCTTTTTCTTATACATACATACATACATACATACCTATAATAAAGTTTAATTTATAAATTACGCACAGTAAGAGATTCACAATAACATAATTAAAAAGAACAATTATAACAATATACTGTAATAGAACATATGAATCTGATCTCCTTCCTTTCCCTTTCCCTTTCCCTCTCACTCTCCCTTTCTTTTTTTTTAAATGTTTTTACTTATTTCAGAGAGGAAGGGAGGAGAGAAAGATAGAAATATCAACAATGAGAGAGAATCATTGATCAGCTGCCTCCTGCAGCATGTGCCCTTGACCCTTCAGTCCGCAGGCTGACCCTCTATCCATTGAGTCAAACTGGCTAGGGCTCTCTCTCTTCTTTCTCCCCTATCTATCTATCTATCTATCTATCTATCTTTATCTCTCTCTCTCTCTCTCTCTCTCTCTCTCTCTCTCACACACACACACACACACACACACACACACACACACACAGTAGCTTATTTTACTCCACTCACCCATCTTCTTGTGATGATGTTAGGTGATACCCTAGATAAAGGGATGATTCACATCCCTGGGGACAGAGCAGTACAGCATGGGATTTCATCGCACTATTCAGAATAGCATGCAATTTAAAACTTATGAATTGTTTATTTCTGAAATTTTCCATTTAATATTTTTTTACCTTGATTGACCGTGGGAAACTGAAACTATGGAAAGTGAAACCACAGATAAATGGGGACTATTATACTTCCTCAAAACCACTTTACCACCAATTGAACTTGGTGAATGAATACTAGACCTGCTCTGCCATGTGTTTGGGACAGAAGTCAGCAAACTAGAACCCATGGGTCAAATCTGGCCCACCATCTGTTTTGTCAGTAAAGTTTTACTAAATCATAGCCCACTTATTTATGTATTATCTATGTCTTTTTTTGCTCTACAAAAGCAGAACTGAGCAGCTGCAATAAAGGCCATATAGCCCAAAAAAACCTTATTAACCATCCCTGATCTAGAATTATTCAGCCTCAGTGGATTTTACTGACATCTATTCAATAATGTGAATCACACATCTCCCTCATTGTCTAGCTCACAGGATAGTATATTAAGAGGCCCAAAGCTGCCTCTATAAAATCTTTCTACATAAAACACTATTAGCTATACACCTGTTAAAATGGCCCAAATTCAGAACACTGAACACACCAAATTCTGACAAAGATGCGGAGCAATAGAAATTCTCATTCATTGCGGGTGAGAATGCAAAATGGTACAGCCACTTTAGAAGACAGTTTGGTAGTTTCTTACAAAACGAAATATGCTCTAACTATATAATCCAGAAATTGCTATCCTTGGTATGGTATTTGCCCAAAGGAGATGGATATATATGCCCACACAAAAGCCTGCACATAGATGTTTATAATGGCCAAGGACCTATGTCTGAAGCTAATCCAAAAACCTAGGAGCAAACAAGATGTCCTTCAGTATGGTGAATGGACAAAAAAAATGTGCTACATCCAGACAATTGAATATTATGCAGCAGTAAAATGAGCTATCAATGAAAAGCCATGTAGGAATCTTAAATGCATATTACCTACGTGAAAGAAGTCAACCTGTATGGACCCAACTGTACAACATTTTGAAAAAGGCAAAACTATGGAGACAGTAAAAATATCACTGGTTGTCAGGGCTTGGTGAGGGTGGAGAATGATGAATAAGCAAAACACAGAGGATTTTTAGGGCAGCGAAAGTATTCTGTACGATACGATATTGGTAGATGCATGTAATTATACTATTGTCCAAACCCATAGAATATACAACATCAGGAGTGAACCCTAAGGTAAACTATGGACTCTGGGTGATAATGATGTGTCCCTGTAGGTTCATCAGTTGTAATAAATGTACCATTCTGGTGGGAGAACGTTGATACTGGGGGAGGCTACACAGAGGGTATAGGGGAAATCTCTGTGCCTTCCACTGAATTTTGCTATGAATCTAAAACTGCTCTAAAAAATAAAGTCTATTTTTAAAAACTATTAGTTAATGATATTGTGAAGGCCACGAAGAGCTATTTACCAGCTGTTTCCAGTTTGCACCTTCTGGACAACTCATATAATTGCAGTTCCTTGCTCTTGGGTAAGGCCATGTGACTATAGTAGTTAAGTGGAAGGGACATGTATCACTTCCAAGCTGAAGCAACAGCTTCCAGATCCCTCTTCCCTCTGGCTCAACAACTGGCAAATTCAAGTTTGGGTCTCCCCTGCCCACCCCCATCCCCCCACACACACACCCCTGCTAACATCTGGTGAACACACAAGAGAAAGAAATGTCTTTTTTGTTCTAAACCTTTTGAGCTTTAGGGGTTGTTTCCCCAGCAATATCTAGCTTTTCTTGACTGACACAGAGATGATCAATAAATTATGTTATTATATTTGCAAAACTATGACTTCTCATTCTGACCCTCCTGTTCAGTCAAGGATACGGCACACTTAATGAAGCAAAGTTGACCCGGCCATGCATTTCGCTTTTCACTCAAAAATAAAAGGAGTCTGAGCACTCAGTGCATGGAAACTCTTAGTAAAATCTTGATCTTCTATTTCCAAGCACCTCAAAATTCCAAGGAGTCACTCTTTCACACTCTCTTCCCCTACAGGAGCCTCTTACTCGTGCCTCTCAAGCCATCTTTGTTCTAACTTCTAGCAGTGGGTAGCCTCCTGGGGAGGGGGGAGGGTTCTCCTTACTCCCTGATTAATTTTCTCCCAAGATTGGCAGCTCTTACCCCTTCCTCAGAGAACACAGAAGGAGACCGAGTCTAATCAAGTAAAAAAGGCTGCAGAAGGTTGTGAAACCCCACAGGTAAAAAATATTTCACTGTAAATCATCATTTCTGCTCATGCCTGAGTATCTCTAT
>NW_005871749.1:97488-148839 GCF_000147115.1 Myotis lucifugus | reverse complement strand
TCACACATTACCCATTTGCTGTGTGGGAGGGTCATGGGTGCTGTGACACCTTGGAGAATAAGATGGTGACACCTCGATGCAGGCTCGTAATGCTCTCTTCCATTTGCAACTCCTTCCTGACACTGTCAGATTGGCAGAGCAACCCAATTCCCACATGAGATCCACATTTTTACAACCTACAAAGGGCTTGCTGAACCCCCAGAGTGACCTGAGTCTCCACAGCAGGGTTCCAACCGATTGTAGAAAGCACCCCCCCTTCCCTGGCACCATCAGCTTATTCTAGTCTTATCTCCACATCCAAACCTAAAATCACTCTGCTGCACCGATGCTGCAGGAAATGCAGGGTTACTTGGTTATTAGCAAAATGCATAGGCAAACACCCTCTGCAGTTCTCCTTGCAATGCCACATGGTTTCTAGTTATTTCATCCCTCGGACACACAACTTTCACTTCTTTACAAAGGTTCACATGTGGATGTTACAAATGTGTAGTGACACAGAACGGCAGTTTTGATCAAGTGGTGGCATTTACTTCTGAGATCTAGTAAACCATGGTTGATTGGTGACCCCCTCTGCTCCCTAGGTGCACGATGACCATTTTCAGGGTTATCAACAAATTCAGATGCTGGCACAAGGGCCAATCTGCAGCTTCCTGGTTACAAAAAACAATCCAGCACCTTGATTCAGTCATTCACTCATGAAATCCAGTGGGTCACTAAGTCTTTCTGCAATGACTCTTGAGACACCCTTCAATGTTCTCTACTCCTGTTCTTTTTCAGGTCCATGACATCTCTTGCCTGGACAGCAGGAATGACTAACTGGTCCTCCTGCCCACAGTCTCACCCTCTGATGCCAGTGCCGTGGTGATCACTGTGGAAAACCAGCATGGCTGCCAAACCACTAGTTAAACCACCTGGTGGCTTTCCGCCTGCTCAGCACATGTGTGTTAGTTTCAGATAACAGCAAGGCTCAAGTCCTGACTGCCGCTAACAAGGCAAGTCCTTTAGACACTCCACGGTATGCTCTCTTCACCTTGGACTGGGAACAGCAAGAGCACCTACCTCATAGAGTTTGAGTAGGGTAATACAAATAAGACTCTTAGCACAGGGTTTGGTCACCCAGTAAGTGCTCAATAAAAGTTTGTAATTACCATATGTTCCAAGCACTGAAGGCCTTGCAAATTCTGATTACAACAGACCTTTCAATTCCATCTCCTACCAATCCACACACTGTGTGAGTCCTTTATCCAAAGGGTCTTACCCTATGCTCACCAGACACTGCTGGCCCACATACTCGTCAACTGGAGATTGGAACTTTATTTTTACCTTGAGCACGCTTATCCTCAAAATGTCAAAAGTAGTCAGAGGGTCATATGTTTTCAGCAAAGCTTTGCATTAGTAAACAATACTTTAAATTACCAATAGAGAAGATATGTTGCTTTCTTCAATTGGCACGATTTTTTTATATCTAATCATCTTTATCTCTAAGAACAAAGGTCATGTTTTCTGAGGGGAAATATGCTGCCACCTTAATGCCCACATATATGCTCTTCTCAGACTCACCAGAAGGGGGAGTGCCAGCATAAAGTAGGGAGCTCCAGCACTCCCTCACAGGGGACAATAGTTTGTTCCAGAATTCATAAACCAGTGACACTAGAGGGTTTTTTTTAATAATTACCAGAGATCCAGAAGATAGAAGCCTCTCAACTCTTGCAGCTCTTCATCAATACTTGTCATAGCACAGCCCAAGCTTGCTATGATTATCATAACAAATATTTCTGTGACTTGCATGAACCTGAATTCCAGTTACAGACTAGAAAAACTGAGTTACCTGAATTCAAAATTGCCGATGATTCCTACACTTGCTACATTTCATCCCTGGTAGCCTATGCTAAGCGGAAGCATCACACAAAGCTTAATGAGCACAGACTCTGGAGCCAGGCAGCCTAGGTTCAAATCCCACCTCTGCCACTTGCTAGCTGTGTGATCTTGAGTCAGATATTTAATCTCTTTGTAAAACTCCCTCGTCTATAAAATGGGAATAACCATGGCGCCTATCTCCTAGGTTGTTGTGAAGATTAAATGAGTTGATACGTGCAACTATTTAGAAGAGTGTCGGACACAGAGGATACCATCTGTGATTTTGCTACTCCTGCCATTACTACCCTGCTGAGCACTTGTCCCGGAGCATCGCAGACAAGGAAAAGAGGAGAGGGCACTGAATCTGTCGCCCTGAGAGCAGTTCAGCAAAGGAAACCCTCTCAAGGGATTCTACTCTACATGGAGTCAAAGCTTCCAGCAATGGCCACAGGAAGGGGAGAGGTAGTGCAAACCGCAAAACAAATTACTGATTTACCCTACATTTCATTTTCAGAAACGCAGGGTGGCTAAAACCCGTAAGAAAATATATGGCTCTAATAACTGCTGATGGTTCATAAACAGCCACCCAGGGGACCCCACACTATTGCGATTGTTATTAATAGAGGAGCTTGACAGAGCCCAGAAATACTGCTCTGACACCTGAAACAGTCTGCCCATACATTACAGACATTCTCACTTCACAACACGGCTTCCACATTCCCCACGATAAGAATGCTTTCGCACCTCTACCATGTTTACAAACGTCTACCCCAATTACCTGAGTTCACTTTTATGGATTTCTGCCATTTTTCTTTCCAGCTTCTGTGACTGCTTAGGGAAAATCTCAAACTCACTGATGTAATTCTCAGGATGCTCATCAGGATCGTAATCACCGAGCTCAGCTGTAAGCAGTAAAATGTAGAGAGAGAAAAAGATTAAAAACAACCACAGGGTGCACATGGGATGGCTCCTGCACCCACAAGAAGAGCTTGGAATAAGCTCACCCAGTGAAATGTACTTGTATCCATAGACAGACCACAGCCTACGTGTCTGGAAGCTTATATTCTAGTTCAGATCTAGCTGTGTGAGCTTGGGCACTCGCCAACCTCTCTGAGTCTCATTTCTTTATCTACAATAAATGGATTTGAGTCATTGTTTCTCAATGGGGCACGATGAGGGTTAAATAATTCTTTATTAGACCTCCCAAGGCATAGTAGGACATTTAGCATCCCTACCCTTCAGGTACTAAGTGCTAGTGGCACAGGCAGTCGTTGTGATGGCCAAAAATGCTTCCCCCAATATTTCCAAATGCCCCCGGGGTAGGAGGTGGTATGCCACCTCTCACTGAAAACCACTGAACAGTCCCTCATGGTTCCTCTCAGAGCCAACTTTCCCTGAGTCCAGGAGTCCCCTGGCTGGAGCTGCCTGCTCTGATACGTGTGTAGGTGTGGCTCATTCAATGAAAAGTCACAAGATGAAGGAACCCAAGAGGATTGCACGTAAAAATAAATGGATTGCTCTTAAAGAGTGTGTCTCAAAGTATGGATGAGCATACCAGATTAAGGCTGTTGCTGGATCCTAACGGAGGGCACCTGCAGAGGGTCTTTAAGTATAAAAAGAAATGCCTGCATCTCCCTGAGCGCCCTGAGGGTCTAGAAGAGGATGGACCTAGATGTGCATGGACTATAGCCTGGAGCAGCAAAGGTGATGCTCTGGCAGGGAATATATTCTACTGATTCCATGAGTTTGATAAGGAAAATGAGCAAGGAAGGGCAAGTGTCTCAGGCAAAAATTGCCCCAAAAGTAGATCAAAGATGGTGGGGAAATTGTATTAGAAAACTTGATCACCTACATGACTTTGAAATAGATTTTTAAAAATCAAGATGCCTTGAGCACGTCTGCAAAATCACATACAACTCTGTATTTTGCATCCTGTCCCTTCATTGTTGAATCATCTAATGACTGTAGGACAAAACTGGGAGGAAAGCTAAGCTCTTTAGAGCTTCTTAATAAGATTCAAATTACAGAGTTCTTAAAACAACCTAAAATGTCTACCACATGAGGAAGAACTTTTAAAATAAGACCCAAAATACCATCAACCATTGGTGGGAAATTAATTAATTTGATTGTATCAACATTTTTAGTATTTCTACTCATTAAATGACATCATAGTCAGAATAATAGATGACAAGTTGAAAGAATATATTTGCAAAATCGAACGCTAACAAGGGCTAATATCTAGAATAAAGAAGAAATCCCTACAAATTAATGAGAAAATGGGCAGGAAGACCAACAGGAAGTTGGCTAAAGGATATAAACAGCCAGTTCACAATAGGGGAAACCCAAAGGGTGAGTATATGAAGACATGCTCAAACTCATCCATTATCAGAGCCATGCAAACCAAAACAGCTAGGTATCATTTTAGACCTGTATGATTAACAAAAATTTTAGGAAGTCGGGCAATTTTATATGCTGGCAGAGATATGAGGAAATGCAAATACTTGTACACTTCTGAAAGATTCTTGATACATGTAGCTCTTTTAGAGACCATCTGGGAGTATTTAGTCAAATTTATTGCCCAGCAATCCCACTTCAGGGCATATATTCTAGAAAAACTCTGGGTGCAAAAAAAGAATACAATGGCAACTTGAGTGTTCACTGTCAGTGGGAACAATAAGTAAAATAAGGATGATACACCCTTCTGGATACCTGTAGCTTTTAAAAAGCAACAAAATAGATGTATACCCACAACATAAATAGTCTCCCCAAACAGTGTTCTGAGCATAAAAAGGAATAAAATGAGTTCTACAGTCTCATTTAATTTATAAAACTTTAAAGTGCATATATACTAAATAATACTAATCATTTTATAAGGTTGTATGCGAAGTCAAAGATATGTATGAACCTGGTTGCTGTCGCTGGGAATGGAAATGGAAAATAATGAAAAAGGTTAATCAGTCAATCAAACATAAGAGGCCCAAAGGGATCAATGATAAGAATGGGTCATAAACTAATGATTAACTAACATAGGTTCAAAAGAAACACACTCACACATACAGACTCCGGTGAGCTCGCTATAGGCCTAAAATTTAGGAACTGGTATAACCCAATGCATCCATTTTCCACAGGGAATGGGCCACTGATATAAAACTGGGTCTGCAGTGCAAATGCCAGCTTGCATTGTGGTTGTTTCGGGAGTGCATTGTTTGTGGGGGGTCCTTCTCTCTCCAGGAAAACTTGTGAGAAACAATGTACTCAACACTGCAAACAAGTAGCCTGGAAAATGTGTGAAAACTAAGAGAAGAAATGCCATGGAACCTGCACAAGGTGCTGACCAGGTAAACGCCAACGCCTCCCTCACCACAGCCCCTGCTTTCCTGTCCCTGACAGCTTGTCTTTAACTCTGACTTCACCTAAAGCAAAAGGCAGTTTATAAGCGATTAAGAGTTTCTAACTATTCAAATTTTGCTTCCCATACCAAGAGGAGTTGGGTAAGCAGCCTATGGTTCTCTCTTCTACACAGACCTTGAGAGTCAAGTTGTGACAAATGACATACAACACACTGGATGGCTGAAACAGGTCCTAGCTCATTTGAAGGGAATTAATGGTCTGAAAAAAACAGAGTTGGAGCAAACAGATGAGCGTGATCAAGTGATGGCAAATAGACAGGGCAAGCCCGACAATGGCGCTTCCCTGGTGTGGAGAGGACTCGTGGCAAAAGAACTTGAGATGCAGGATGTTACAGCATCAGGGCCAACTTCTTCAGGAGCCTTCCCTGTCTGCCCTTGCTGGACCAGGGCCCAGCTGAGGTCATAGCAGGGAGATGTGTGTCTTTCTATTTAGCCATTAACACATATCACAACTGTCTGTTTACGTGTCTGTCTCCTCCCACCTCACCCCCGGGGACTTTGTGTTACACTGCCTGCCACCTAGCAGCTGTTCTATAAATGTTCAGAGAACACAAAAACAAATAAGTGAATGAGGTAGGGAACCAACCACTCTTTCCCAAGAAGAAGAAGAAAGCTGATATTGGTACAATTAGTCAAGTGCCCTGCTTTACGTAACATAGTGGAGAACTTACTGTGAGCCCAACACAGGGGTCCTGCAGTGAAAAATCCACCCAGAGACCCTTGTGTAAAGGGGATGCATAATAAACCCCAAAACAACTTAACAGGGTCACTTCAGATCTAAGTGCTTAAAAGACAGCAAAATGGGTATGAGAAAGGATGATGTAATGATGGGCAGGAGGGAGGCTACTTCAGTAGTCCAGGAAGACTTCTCAGAGGAAGCGACATCTGAACTGAGGTCTGAATTTCTAGTAGGAGCCACAGACCCACAGGGTTGAACACACCAGGCAGAGGAGATAAGAACAAGAATCCTGCCCTGTTGCTATTCCATAGAAGGAGCAGGAAAGATATTTTTACTGAGAAAGAATGGAAATAGGTCCCTAGGGTCCTGTGTGTTTGCTTTGTAATTTGTCTTTAACATGAAAGAAAATGTATGGCATGTACTGAATATGCCCATTGTGTTCAGTACGTACAAGTGGCAAAACTCGGGGAGGCTGCCTGGTTTTTATACACTCAGAATATACAGAAGCTAAAAGCATGCTCCTTCAAAGAGTGTTGGCAAGTAAAATAAACCAATCAGAGAAAGACAAATACCATGTGATCTTACTAACATGTGGAATCTAATGAACAAAATAAACAGAAGGACAATATAGAACCAGAGGCATGGATACATGGAACAGACTGAGAAATGTCAGAGGGGAGGGGTTGTGGGGCAGACTGTTTAAAGAAGGTGAAGGGATTAGCTAAAGAACATATATGCATAGCCCATGGACACAGACAATAGTGTGGGGAGGGCCCAGGGAGGGATTGGGGAAGATGGGCAAAGGGGTGGGAGGTGAAATGGGGACATCTGCAATAGTGTCAACAATAAAAAATTTAAATTAATAAAAAAGAGCATTGGCAAATGAGAAGCCAATGAAAAGTCACATGGCCTCACCTTCTAATCCTTTACTTTCCCTATCGCTCTCCATAAGCATAAGCAGTTCCTACAAAGCAGATCTTTATCTGCATTTGTAACAATCTCTAGAGCTGCTGAAGAATGGCTCCAGCACCACAGAACTTTATGGATCTGCTTTTACTGGACTCGCTATAAATGGCCCATGGACACCACTGCATTTTTTTTAGCTGAAAAATCCTTTGGAGGTCAGCAGTCCATTTGCAACTCTACTCTCTCCACAGCATCTGTGTGTGGTCAGTGAGAATACGTCGAGACAACAAAAAGGGCCCCCATCATCTGGACGGAGCCTTTGTGACTTTATCTCAAACATAAAAAGGATGGAGAATCTCCCATTACAGACCATATTGAGTTTGCCCTTGGAGAATTGACCACTATTCACTCATGCCTAGCCGCGTTCTGAAATCCTCACATGTGGGTTTGCTGCTTGGATTAGTATCGATCCACGTCTCCCTTAAAGAACACAGTGCTCCCTGACTAGGAACTTGCCGTCCTCACAGGGAAGGGGGAGAACTATGGGTTTCCACCTCCTTAGCTCGGATGTAAGAGAGAAGGCTTTTGGAAGCACGTGTCCCGCCTCTGGGCAGACGCAAGGACCTTTCCCATCACAGTATCACTGTCGTTCTGACTTTTTTTTTTTTTAAACATTCATATATATATATATATATATATATATATATATATATATATATAATTGATTTTTTACAGAGAGGAAGGGAGAGAGATAGAAAGTTAGAAACATCGATGAGAGAGAAACATCGACCAGCTGCCTCCTGCACATCTCCTACTGGGGATGTGCCCACAACCCAGGTACATGCCCTTGACCGGAATCGAACCTGGGACCTTTCAGTCCGCAGGCCGACACTCTATCCACTGAGCCAAACCGGTTTCGGCCTGACTTTAAATGTGACTATCCCCAAGGGTGTCAACACCTCTGCCAAAATCTGCTGAGCATCACTAGTTTGCTCCCCAGGGAAGGGGAGCATCAGCACAGATGCATCCTTTAGAATTCCCAGAGGGCACACACCTCACAAGATCATTTCCCAGCACAGAGCACCCCTCAGGGACAGCTCTGCCTATCACAACCTCGGGAGAAGGATGGGTCTCTCTCTCCAACGGTGTATGGAGCTTGGAATTGTGATCAGCAGATGACTGTCAGGATCCACGTATTGTCCCAGTCCCTTTATAAGGGTGACATGCTCACTCGGTCCCTGTCTCTCTCCCCCTCCCTCCCTTCCCTTCTCCGATAAACATGTCATTAGCATTCATGCTACAAATGGCTGGATCACCTGAGTCCTTCTGAACATCCCCTGCCACCAGCTGCCTCCCGACTGGCCCAGGGGAACAGAACACCTGAGTCATACAACAGACTGTGGGCCTGGACTCCCCTCACCACCCTACGTGGCTGGAGAAGCTGAAGAATTAGATACAGTATGCGTGTACCCATATGAATGAATGAATACATACATACATATATGTATATATGTTCTGACATTTCACTCCAATGTTTGAATTTACATCTATCTTCCTGGACACAGTTTCTCCTCAGTGTACCCATTGAGCCCTACAGCAGGTGGTCAGCACTTGGCACTCTGAGCATAAAACACCCACAATCCTTCAGGGCTTCTCATAAAGTCCCACATTCTGAGCTCTGCCATGGGCCTTGAGGACCCTTTGTTTTTGCAGAGGCCCCTGTGACCACCACAGCCCAGCCTTCCACCAGACCCTGCTGGCTTGAGAGGAAAGATAACCAGGGGCTCTGGTGCCGAATACCCAGCCCTGCCTGGCCTCAAACCATGGACACCAGCAGGACAGGCACGGGGGGCGGGGGGGGGGACCTCTGAGCAGCTGAATCTCTATAGTCCAGTTCAACTTACCTTGAATGATGCATGCACCCAGGTAGGCAGCATCTGAGAAGGAGCAGAGTAGGCGACCGTGGAAAATATCTCTCTTAATTTGCAGGTACAAAAGGTACCTGCAATACAAAGGAAAGAGTCCCCCTAAGTGTCAGTGATTGCTCATGTTCTATCCACCTGTATCAGCAGCGCCCTCCGCAGCTCCAGGAATGGCTGAGACATGCCCAGCCCTTGGGGGGCCAGCGCAGAAAACGGAGGGGCCCTCAGAATCCACAGAACAGCCCAGTGTCTGTGGCAGCTTCCAAAGCTGGGGGGCTGGCCCTCTTCCAAGAGACATGAGAAGGACCAAGGAAAGCCAGAGGGCCAGCAGCCACTGTTCCTGGCAGGAGGTCCCACAGGATGACACCCACCGGTACATGCTTCCCACGTTCTGTGTGAAAGTCAGGAAATGGATGAACTCAGTATAGGGGAACCAGTCTCCAGCACACAGACTCAACAGCAATCAATCTCAAGATGACTTTGTTATGAGGCCAGAAAGCAAATTAATTCATAACTGGAGCTGTCACCTATTTAGTGTCCTCTCCCCTCTGCAGGGACAGCAAACTCAGATGCCTGCAGAGCCAGGCAAACCTGATAAGGAGTGAAAGGAGCTGGCATAAGGGTGCCAGGGAAGCAGAATGGAGAGCGCTGGCCCCATGAAGGGGTCAGCCGCCACACAGTTCCTACTGCATAGAAAACAAGCCAAATGCATCCAGCTTTTCAGGAAATCAGGAGATGGATTTAGAAATTGTGAACCAAAGGGGCTCCTTTGGCAAGCATGACAACTCAGTAACTGAAAGTGACCACACAAGATGTTCCAATCATAAGAAATTCCTAACTGAACGGGTTATGGGGGGAGATCACATTCCAAGGCCTATGTGGTAGATTAAGGTCTACCTTGATCCATTGTTTTTGTGCATCTAGAATAACATACTTAAAATGTCAGAGTGATCTCTTCTCCAGAACTCCAGAGGTAAACACTGGTGAGGGGTGAAACAAGGCCAACATTCCTCATTATTCTCTTTACCCACATACCTCTGTAAATTATGTAGGCTAAAGGTGAACTGTCCTGCACCCACCATGTAAAGGAAGCGTGTATCCCTCCGTTTTACTTTTTATCCATCCTAGAGATTTCCCTGCTTTGCTTCCTTCTGCCTCCTCCATCTGCAACCGTTGGATTTCATGCAAACCTTTCCTATGTCTTCTCCTTTGATTCTAGTGTATAAAATAAACTGCTATTCCCCGGGGGCATTATCTCATTCCCTTGAGGAGACATTGCGTCTGGGACTAGCCCTCAAAACCATGGCTCATCATACACTCTTTAGACCTTCCTTTAGGTTTAGAATTTCTTTCATTGACAAAGTAAGACCCTTTGAATTTTAAACGTTGCAACAAATTCTGTTTTTAAAATTACTGGGGCACCAAACAGAAAAAAAATACACTTGCGTCCAATTCATCCAGGGGAGAGGGACACACCAGCATTATTCAGAGTAGCTAAAAAGTGGGAAAACCCAATGCCCATCAACTGATGAAAAGGTAAACGACATGAGAATGCAATGGGATATGATTCAACCACATAAGGAATGAAGTACTTATTCATGCACAACAGGGATGAACCTTGGAAATATGACACTAAGTGCAAAGAAGCCAGTCACAGAATATACTACATATTATGATTCTATTTATATGAAATGTCTTGAATAGGCAAATCTTTAGAGACAGACAGTGGATTAGTGGCTGCCAGGGAATGACTGCTGGGCTATGGGGTTTCCTACTGGGGTGATAAAAATACTCTGGAATTAGATTGTGGTGATGGTGGCACAAGGTTGTGATCATATCAAACCCATTTAAGTGTACACTGTAATATTTGCCAAAAGAAATTAATACTTTTGAAAATCCAAATTGCCTTAGAATAGTGATTCTCAAATGTTGACATGCTGCAGGGCTATGAAAATAGAGATTGCTGGGTCCCAGTTCCCAGGTGATCGCTGCTGGTGTGAAACCTCACATGCTACATTTCACCCCTGGTAGCAAAGTACTAGAAATTGATCAAATCTTTCCTCTTTTAAAAAAGAAGGTGAACTACCAGGGCACCTGCCATAAGTTTCTTTTCTACCTGCTAAACGTATGCATTGAACAGAAAGCATTCCTTGCCACTTTGTGTGATAAGTTTAGCGTAAAAAAGAGTTTCCAATAACTATTTCTTGATGAATGAGAGGTCTGGGTTCTAATCCTGTAAATTAGAAATCCAGTTGGACAAAAGCTTCCCGAGAAAGGAAAAATCAGCTTTCACAACATCGGAGCCTGGGTGCTGGCTCCTATCTGTCATCTCCAGAGATAATCATGGATTACTGTGGATTCGACATAATCCACTGAGCCTTCAAAATGGCTTCAGGCTCAGGTGCTCATTGTTTAAATACAATAACCACTAAAATAATAATGATGATGCCTCTTCCTTTGGCATCACATCTGCAGAATGAAAGGACTATGCACCCAAAGGATCTGGGCCTCCATTATTGTGCCACCATTAATGACATTGCTTCTCTCCCTGGCCTGAATTTAAACATGGTTCTGACTAAAATATTAAAACCAATATACTTTGATGATATCTAATCGTATACAGCATTTACAAAAAGGGGGGGGATCGTAAGATGACAGCATAAATGGAGAGTTAGAGAATGAAAAATGATTTCAAAAGTCTTTGTGTGAGTATTTGTGTGGTCTTCCTCTCTTAAATCTGCCCTTTTCCCCAATGTTTCTTTACCCCTAAGCACGGTCATAACTGTGATCTTAACTTCTATATTAAATTCATCTTAAATTTTAGATTAATCTTACAATAAAATAATTTCTCAAACAAGAAAAACTAAACTCTTTCAAGGTAGGGTTTAAACCATAAGCGCCTGGGCATTGCACAGTTTTTAGATTCATTTTGAATACTAAGGACCATAATGACTAAGAAAAGCTCATCTCCACTGTTCAAGGACTGAGCATCATCTTAATTTCCTTCAGAGACATAAAAATGTTCACAATTTTCCATTACTCAGACTTTAGCTGTTCAAGCAAATGCCTGTGAATGCTAGCAAATTTAATTGAGAGGGATTTAACTCAAGTTATTAGCTAAAACTTTATTCTCTTTTACTTTCAAATGGGACTTTTCTCAACCACAAAAGATCTATTGTTAATTTCTATTATGACACTATCAATTTTTGTCCTCCACACAAGATTATAGAGAACATAAATGACAAAAGTGAGCCATTTGGGCCCCTGGTGGTTCTTCCTGATTATACTGTTAGCACCACCCTGAGAGCCCAGAGAGCAGGACAAGCCTGCCCCGCTCTCTCTCTCTCTCTCTCTCTCTCTCTCTCTCTGGAAGCTCAGAAGCTCCTGTTCCCTGGGCTATAGAAAGAGTGGGAACTGAAGAACTTATCAAATAAATGAATAAATTTTTGAGCCATGAGCAGGCAAAATATGGCGTGAGTCCATTTACATGAAATGTCTAGAACAGGTAAATCCATAGAGACAGCAAGTAGATTAGTGGTTCCCAGGGGCTGGAAGAGAGGAGACTGAGTACTGGCTGCTAGTAGGTGCAGTGTTTCCTTTGGGGTGGTGAGAAAATGTTCTGGAACTCTCCAGTGGTGATGGTTGCCTAACATTGTGAATGTGCTTAATGCCAATGAATTGTACACTTTGAAATGGTGAAATTCATTTATGTTATATGAATTTTACCTCAATTTAAAAAGACACACACACAGCAGGTCAGATTGCAAAATCCGAACCACCACTTATAATGTCCATTACCTATGTATTTCTCCTCTCTACACCTGTCCCTCCCCCCGCCCCCAAGCACAACCCTCCCTGAATGACTGTGTACTAGTTCATAATAGAGAAGAACCCATCTGCGCCCTCAGTGCCACTATGGTCAAGCTCTACCAGACATTCGCGGATAATGAGAAAGCTAAATAGCCAAGAACCCAGCACATCCCCTGCAAATGAGGATCAGCAAAGGGCACTTGTTTCTCTGTTGCATTCGTACCTGCGGAGGTTATTTTGAGAGATAATTATGCAGAGTGATTTCTGCGGTCACCAAATCAGAGCCTCATCAAGAACTTAACACAGAATGGCTCTTCCCCCTCCACTGAATAGGCCCCTCTGGGACCTGATCAGCTGTACTGGGCCAGGCTGTTCACGGAAGCAAAACCCCCAGAATGTGGCCTCAGCACTGGGGAGGCCTGAGAATCGGAATATTCAGAGAGTTGGGCTGAGAAGAGTCTACCAGGAGAGGGAAGCCGGCCCGACCGTCGGTCATTTAGTGAGCGGAATGCAGGATGACAAACAGTCCGTTCTATCAAGTGGTCTCTTCCCTCCCAGAAAAGCTGAGATCCAGAAGATAGGCCCTCGGGGCTTCACTCACTATGAATTTGCCCATATCCTAAAGACCGTCATCTTCTATCTATTTTTAGCACCCTACTGTCAGATGTTTGCAGGGAGTACCTCCTCCTTATAACCGCTGCTTTTCTGTGCACTTAATTACACTCCCCATGACAAGTGTTTGAAAAATCCTGAGACAATTAAGTGCAAGAGAAACATTCCAAGCCAGGATGCCGAGCTGAGCGCCCACATTGTTGGCACCTCCAGCCTGGAAGACTCGAAGGACCTGGATGGTTGTGGGAGGCCTGTGGGGGAAGGGTTATGTTAAACATAAAACAAATGAAAAATACCTTGTGAGCTCTTCTTTAATCTTCAGGGGTTCATGTGGGTAGAATTTCACTCTAAAGCACATGGTGTATGGTGGATGAGCTGAAACATCATAAAAAAAAAAAGGCATGAGAAAAGCAGCAAAACACCATGGACTCAAACATTCATAGAAAGTCAGCCGTGAGGCCTTGCAGCCCAGCCTGGGGATGGGGTAGGGGAGAGGGTGATTTTCTGGATGAAGCAGGTATCGTACCCAAGAAAACAAGGCCATAGTGACAACCAAACTCAAAACTCCACAGGATGCCCAAACCGAATGCAGGGGTGGTCATAAATGTGATCGTAACTTCTCCCGTAGCACTCTAGTCCCTAGCACATCTTTCCGCTTCACAGCGCCCCTCCCCTCCTTCATTCTCTCTGGGTCAAAGCTTCAGAGAACATTTCTGACTCTCCCCAGCCCCTTGTGAGAAATTGCCCATAAGCACTACTCAGGTTTTTGGCCAAGCCTGTGAGGTAGAAAGATGTCACTGCACATGACCAGTTTCCCCAAAGCGATGGTACCTTTGAACTAAAACTGAGATTTTTAAAATGGAATCAGCCATGCACAGATCCTTCTTTGTATATTTTTCATAATAGTTTAGTGTTATCTATGAGGCAGTCGCTTGTATGAAAATACTTTTTTAACTTCCTGATTTGTCTGAATCAAGGTAAGTACTAAGCAGACTGAAATTCTGGTTGATATCCATGATTCTGGAATGTTCTAATTGCATTAAATACCCAGAACTCAATGACCAGCGAAGGGGATTCTATGGAATTTCTGATACTTTTAATTATAAGACCACCGTTGACTGGCAATGTTAACCTAATAATTACACGCAAGTACAGTAAGATGCATGTGATGGTTAGTATTTCTATTTCTGCAGATCTGACATTCCCACTCATGTCTCGCTTTTGTCTCAGAGTGGCTACTTGGCATCAGCTCTGAGTCTACATCAATGAAACAGCATCCATTCTCCCCCAAATCCTCTCTCATTATAAGCAGGAGTTAAATCACCAGCCAACTCTACAACATCTGGGGCTCTTCTGTATGCAGGCAAATTCTTTATGTAGAAAGGACTATTAGCATCAAATATGAATGTATAATGAGGATAGTTTAAAAGGGAAAATAAATCTTAAAAATAATTAGAAAGAAAGCATCTGCCAGACAGGAATACAGCAGTATCTTTCTGGCTATCTCAGCAGAGAGAAACGAATTAAAAATATACACACACATTGCCCTGGCCAGTATTGCTAAATGGTTAGAGCACTGGCCTGCACACCGAAGGGTCACAGGTTCAATTCCCAGTCAAGGGCATGTACCTGGGTTGCGGGTTCAATACCTGGCCCTGGTTGGGGCATGTGCAAGAGACAACCCATTGATGTGTCTCTCTCACATCTATGGATTTTTTTCTCTCTCTCACCCCTCCCTCCCTTCCACTCTTTCTAAAAATCAGTGGGAAAAATATACTCAGGTGAGGTTTAATAAAATACACACACACACATGCACACACACTTATGTTAGAGCTCTCCATTCAATGTTCTCCTTCCCCACTGGGAACTAGCAAACTTCTGAGTTGGGTGCTCCTAACCCAACCCTGTGTTCCCTAGATTTAAGAAAGGAAACATTTTCTGGAACATGAGGAGAAAATGAGCACCTCCTATACGGCAACAAAACAAAAAGAAAATACAACTGATTCTTAAATCATTCATCTTTCATGATATCTAGAAATTCTGTTTTGACTTAAAATATTTTATCTTTACACATTTCCAAGATTTCTTTTAAATTGTTTAAACAATCACTCTAAAGCAGTGGTTCTCAACCTGTGGGTCGCGATCCCTTTGGCAGTCGAACAACCCTTTCACAGGGGTCACCTAAGACCACCCTGCATATCAGATATTTACATTACGATTCATAACAGTAGCAACATTACAGTTATGAAGTAGCAACGAAAATAATTTTATGGTTGGGTCACAACATAAGGAACTGTATTTAAAGGGCCAGAAGGTTGAGAACCACTGCTCTAAAGAATTAAAACTAATGATCATTTTATTATAAAATCCATGGATTGTCCTTAATAGAAAGATCAAGAGTTTTTATAAGAACAACAGAGCAAAAAATGGAAATAACTAAGAAAGTTTTCTCCTTCCTTCCTTTCATTAAAGTCCTCTAAACTAATCCATGATTAAGCCCAACCAATGAAGATGATGGATGGATGGATGGATGGATGGATGGATGGTGATGGATAGATAAGCCAACCCCTTTCACTTTCCGTCACTCAGGTCCCCACCCACCTCAAACTCTCCACCACTGTTAATAACTTCATCTACATTCTCCCACCCCTTTTACACCTTCACCCAAATATATGCGAACATGATTACATATGTGAGAGTATTTTTTATAATTTAGTCTCACAAAACAAGATCATACTACAGATGTTTCTCTTGCTTTTCTCACTTAATTCTATCTTCTCCCCACCCCTCCAGGTTGGTAGATATAGATCTATAATAACTGCATAATCACACTATGGAGAGACCACAATTTATTCCACTACTTCCACTCTTCTCATTTATCATCATTCAGGTTATTTCCATATTTTTGCAATTCAAATGATATATACACATGTATATATTTATAAAAAGATATATGTATATTTTTTATATTTTTACATATTTAAAATGTTACATCCTATATAATAAAAGGCTAATATGCAAATCAACCAAACAACAGAATGACCAGTTGCATATGACACACACAGACCACCAGGGAGCAGACGCTTAATGCAGGAGCTGCACCCTGGTGGTCAGTGCACTCCCACAGGGGGAGCATAGCTCAGCCAAAAGCCGAGCTCCAGTGGAAGTGGCGGGAGCAGCAGGCAGACATCCCAGAGGGGTCCTGAACTGCGAGAGGGCACAGGCTGGGCTGAGGGACCCCCCTCACCCCAGTGCACGAATGTCATGCACCGGGCCTCTAGTATCTTTATAAAAGAACATATGCACAGGGGTATATGTATTTATATAATTGTGCACATATCATTAAATACTTGTATTTTTATTTCTATAACACAACTTCCCAAAATTTGAACTGTTGAGTCAGCAGATATGGGAAAATATCTTAGAGAAAGCAGAAAAATGAAAGCGAACTTAAGGTAAATTGGGGAAAGTAGGACCATAGAAGATGGTACCATACTAGAGCCATCATTCTTTTCTCCTACCTAATCAGCATATCTGTTTATCGTGCCCTGGGCTGGCTTTCATAGTTATCTGAGTTCATTAGATACAAATCAGGACTCACACTCATTCCAAGGGATCAGCTGTGAGGCTCACAGGCAGCACCCCAGGCAACCATCTTTGAGAACCCCTGATGGCAGTAAGTCCTTCCACCCAGTCATCCTCGTTCCAGGACCTAAAGCTCCACATGGTCTAATGCTTCTACACACAGAGCCCTTCCATCATTTGAAGAGAGTGCTATGGTCCTTCCGAGTCTTCTCTAAAATAAACAGCCCCCGTTCTTTTAACTGTTCCTCAAGTGAAGCAGTTTTGAATGACCTGGGTTTATTCCTGTCTACTCTGTGTTTCCTGGAGCATGGGGTCCCAGGGGTTGCCACATCTGCTCAGGTGAGGGGACATCACCAGTATCACTTTGAACATAATTGTTGCTTCCCCCAAGCAGCCTCATCTCAATATTAATTCACTCTGAGTTTACAATAGACAAACATTCTTAAATCTTTTCATATATGCTGTTGCTAAGTCATACATAAAAAGTCACTAAGTTCCTGACCTCTCCCTCCATTCTCTAGGACAGTGTTGGCAAACCTATGACACGCGTATCAGAGGTGACACGCGAACTCATTTTTTTGGTTGATTTTTCTTTGTTAAATAGCATTTAAATATATAAAATAAATATCAAAAATATAAGTCTTTGTTTTACTATGGTTGCAAATATCAAAAAATTTCTATATGTGACACGGCACCAGAGTTAAGTTAGGGTTTTTCAAAATGCTGACACGCCGAGCTCAAAAGGTTCGCCATCACTGCTCTAGGATGTGATGGTAGCAGATAGTAATACAAGGTACTAGTGATACACTCACAGGCACAGGCCACACTATTTAAATGTGAGCTTTTGTTTTGTGGGGAGCAACACTCCTATCTGAAGACAAGAAGGAAATGGGGGGTGGGAAATGGGAGGGAGGAGATGGAGAAGACCAAATTCAATTCAACAACTCCACAGCTGAAAAACATTTTACTCAGCTATGTAAGTACCAAAAATTAGAATACCACCGAGTAGCAAAGAAGGAAAAAATCCACTTAAAAATGCCAGGAGCACATAATTGCACAGAAAATGGCAGGGGATCTTTCTAACAGCCCTCCCTTACCTGCCAGCCAGGGCTGAGGAGGCCAAGTGTCTCCATAGGGCAGCTCAGGGGCCCTGTTCTGCATCAGCAGATCCTGGGGTATAATCATTTGGGTAGTTTGTTGCCAGTGAGAACACAGGGAGAAGAACAGGCATTTGTAAAGCAGAGACAGGCTTTCTCATCTGCACTTTGAGACCTTGCCCAGAAATGGGGGTTGGGATGCCAAAGGATTAGGTGAACAGGCTCCCAGGCAAAAATGAAAAAAATAAAAAACTTTCTATTATTAACCAACAAACATCCTCAAGTCTTTGTAGAAACAAATAGGACATTTTTTGCAAATAAAATATTACTTAGCAGCTTTTATTAAAATGTGGAGGTCTTCCCCCAATCACTGTAAATAACTATAGACAAAAACCAATTTCAGGAATAGACATATAAAATCACAATCTCTCTCATATACATTCTGGCCAACAGCTATGACAAATGTCCCCAAACTCCTTTAAACAGTAGTTGAAACATAGAGCCTGGGGCTCTGGCAGATGTTAGGCAATTCCTATACCTGGAATATCTCTCTCTCTCTCTCTCGGGCCTCCCTCATCTGGAACTCTATTAAAAAAAAAAAGTGACCCATTTGTTAGGCTTTCAGACTCTGCAGAAACACTGCAAAGGGTCTGGTGTTGCAGAAAAGGACCACGAACACCCTGCAAAGAAGCTAACTTTCCAAAGGACCCCAAGTAGGCATCAGGGCTCCTGGCTTTTTACCAACAACTGACACCTTTTGATTCCTCACTGAATGAACGGTGTCCCTCCCATGCTTTTCGGGGACTTCAGCATGAGAAACAAGGAACACACCACCATGTCTTCACTGATGAAACTGCTCAGGCATACAAACTCTTTCTGCACATGTGCAAAAGGACACTTGGACAACAAAAGGACAGACACTCCTCACTCATTCAATGACCTGTAACTCTTGGGATGTGTTCAAATGAACCAGACACAGCGAACTGCTCTCATAAGGACCGCTCTCCTACTTGGAAATGATTGTCATCGTTCAGCGACAACTGCTACTATCATCGGCATCAACAGCAGTAATAATCCCCCATCACTCTTTTACTGAATGAAAACCAACAGCCTCCAAGATGCTGCTGGCACTGTGTTGTCTCTACTTTCAAAGCAGAAATGGTTTTTTAAAAATTGTATTTAATTCATCCACCTCCTGTTATGGTTCTGTCTTATGCTTTAGTCACACACACAGCTCACCACGCGCCCACACGTGCGGGCGCTGAGTGAAGTCACCCTCTAAGAACTCCCGGGGTGCGGGGGGAGGCACTGGCATGCTGAGCAGCTGCCTCACTGATTCTTATTCTCTGAGTGCTGTGCCTGCCTCTGCTGTTCAGGAAAAGCTCTAACAGGGACTCTGGTGTCCAACACGCCTAATCTCAAGTTCACCATTTGAACAAATTGCTGTGGCCAAACAGAAATTCTCTGCTTCCATTTCCTCATCCGTAAAATGAGGATCCTGATGGAACCAAGGACCCAGAGTAGGGACCAGCAAAGTGTCTCTGTAAGGGGCCTTAAGGACACTATGTTAAGTGAAATAAGTCAGAGAGAGACAAATACAGTATGAACTCACATAGCTCGCTTAAATCTCACTCAAAACAAATAAACAAGCTCATAGATACAGAGAACAGATTGGTGGTTGCCAGAGGAAGGAGTGGAATAGGCAAAATGGGCAAAGGGGGCCGAAAGGTAAAAACTTCCAGTTATAAAATAAATAAGTCATGGGAATGTAATGTAATGCAAGCACAGTGGCTACAGTTAACAATACTGTATTGCACATTTGAAAGTTGCTAAGAGAATAGATCTTAAAAGTTTTCATCACAAGAAAAATGTTGTGTAACTATGTATGGTATGGATGTTAACTAGACTTATTGTAAAGATCATCTAATATATGCAAATATCAATTCACCATGTTGTACACATAAAACTAATATGTTATATGTGAATTATATCTCAAAAAAATTTTTTAAAGAAAATTAACAGGTGCAAGATGCTACATTAAGGTGTTTGCTTTAAAATAAGGAGGTAGAAGTAGGACTAGAGAATGTGATTTGATTCCAGTGGATTTTCTCTCCACAAAGATGTAAATAATTTATAACAAAAGAATGATTTGACCAAGAAAGAAACAGCTAGAAGATGCAAGGACTGTCCCCTAGAGCAAGCATGTCAAACTCAACAGTCCGTGGGCCACATGACTCATTTATTTGGCCTGTGTTAGCCTTTGAGCTTGTTAGTCTTTAGTAAACTATAACTATATATAACATGTGAGACCCTTGATTTCCTCTAACCCACTCTCTTCCCCAGGAGTAACCACAGTTACTACACATTTTAGCAGCCCTTCTTAGGCACTCTTAGATTCATGCTTGCCCTAGAGATTTCAGAGGGAGTATGGCTCTGCTGACACTTTGACTTCAAACCTTTAGCCTCCAGAACTGTGAGAGAACACATTTCTATTCTTTCAGCCCTCCACCTCCCTGGCAGCCTTAGGAAACGAATATACTCAGCAAGGGGAATAATTGGAAGAACAGATTTGAGAGTCAGGCATCCCAACTGGCCTCAGGAACATGGGACCTGTGGCTTTTCTCCTGGTCCTTACACCAGAGCAAAACCTATGCTCCTGGTACTCTCTGTGCGACAGAAGACATGTTCTCATGGACAAAATCACTCAGCTCCACCGCTAAGAAATGCCACGTAAACATGAAGCTCCACAAATATTACCATCAGAGACAGAAATTACAGGCTTCGGGGAAGAGCCATCATAACTTGAAGGAGGGAACACTACAGACATCAACCAGCAATGTGACTCAACATTGCTCTTATGGCCAAGGGGAGCCACGCATCATGCAGAGGGTGGAGGTCCTAGCCACCCTGATTTGCACACCGAAGCCATTTCCAAGCACCCCTATGCCTTCAGGGTGCTTGGTAACTAGAGCAGGAAGGTCTTAAGCTCCCTGCTGGGCTAGTCAGGCAGAGAGGATTAAGCAGAGAGCCTCTGTGGATGAGTAAGCGGCTTTCTCTCATCTAGGTCTCTGTGTTTACAGCACCTGCTTGATGCATAATGCACTCCGATTCCTTTTTTTCCTTTCCTCTTTCTTTCTTCCTTGATTTTTGCATAAAACCTTCTCTCCTTTTGTTTTCTCTTTTTTATTACCAAGTAATATATGAAAATATTATCATTGTAAAATACCTGAGTAAACTATAACTATGTATAACATGTGAGACCCTTGCTTTCCTCTAACCCACTCTCTTCCCCAGGAGTAACCACAGTTACTACACATTTTAGCAGCCCTTCTTCTAGGCTAGTGATTCCCAAAGTGGGCGCTACCGCCCCCCGGTGGGCGCTGCTTTCAAACTTCAATGTTTCTAATTTACACCTTTCTTTACTATATTTTACGAAAAAGGTAGAAACATTAATACATATATCTATCTGTTTAATTGCTATTAAAATTTTTTAAAAAATTAATTTCCAGGGGGCGCTGAGTAATATTTTTTCTGGAAAGGGGGCGGTAGGCCAAATAAGTTTGGGAACCACTGTTCTAGGCACTCTTAGATTCATATAAAGTTTATTCTATATAATAAAAGGCTAATATGCAAATACAGCAAACGGAGGAACAACCAGAACTGAACAACCAGTCGCTATGACGTGCGCGGAACATGCGGCGTCGGCTGCGGCAGATGTGGAGCAGTGAGCGCAGTGCAGACCAAGGCGGGGTGTCGGTCGCTGTCATCAGGGCAAGCCTCTGGTGGTTACTGAAAATTCTTTGCTCCCGTGTGCCGCAGTCCTGCCTGGCTCTCGCACCTGCTACCAGTGCCAGCCCCACTCGCACCCGCTTCTGGCACTGGCCCCAATCGCACCACGCCGTCAGCGGGTGCGAGCAGGGCTGGCACCATCAGCACATGGGAGTGGCAGCAGTGGGACCGGGGGCCATGGCAGGAGGGGCCAGGTGGGGGCATGGAGGATGGGCCGAGACCCACCCCTGTGCCCACCACAGCCTCGCGACCCACAGTTCCTTTCAAAGTGCACAAATTCATGCACTGAACCCCTAGTCTATAATAATAAAAGCATAATATGCTAATTAGACCGACTTCCTTCTGGACGAAGCCGGGGCTGCAGCCACGGGATCGAGGAAGCCGCCATGGCTGTGAGGGGAGGATCCAGGAAGCCACCCTGGCTGCAAAGGCTTACTCTTGCACAAATTTTGTGCATCAGGCCTCTAGTTTTCATATAAATGGAGGATCCCACATGTGGTGTTTTTACTTGTTTTTAACTCTATGGTATATTTAATAAATCCTTCAGTGCCATAAATAAACATCTGCCTCGTTCCTTTTGATGACCACATGTATTCCACATAATTTATTTAGCTTTGCCAAAATTGCAGGGCTTTTTATTGCTTCCAGTTCTCAATGTTATGAGCAATGTTGCAATGGACATCCTTGCAAAATATATACCTGTGCTGGAATAAATTTTTCTTTAGACAGATTCATAGATATTGCCTTGTTGGATCAAGAGATAGAGGCCTTTTTAATCTTGAAGGATACAGCCAAATTTCCCTCTCAAATGGCTTTACCCATTCTCATCAAATGGATATTATCAGTGTTTACAACTTTCTCAGTATGATAAACAAACATCTTGTTTTCATGTGCACATTCCTTGTTACTAATGATACTGAGCATCTGTTTAAAAATAAATGGCTAACAAACACATAATCCTCCTATGTGTATTTTCTCATTTCTCTATTGAGTTGTTTATCTTTGGATTCATAGCATCACACTTAATATATGCTGCATATTGCTACCTGTTATATATTTAATAAATGCTCTTCCAATTATTTTGCTTGTATTTTAACTTGTTTATAATTCATTTTATAGTCATTAATTCAACAAATATCTACTGAAAATCTACTCTGTGCAGTGAACAAACCAAATATTCTGATATAAAAGTTTTAAGTTTTACACAGATTTGTTAGCATTTTGCTTTGTTGCTTCTGGATTTTAGTTTTTCCTTGGGAAGTCATGCACTACTCCACAATTATGAAAAGTACTCCTAAATTTTTACCTAAAATTTCTATGGGTTGTTAAATATATTGGGCTTTTGAATTCATCTGGAATTAATCTTATGTATGGTATGAGGTATGTCCTTAGCTTTTTCCTCCAGTGGAAAAAATGTCCAAAGTCATGCCTTGAATAATCTACCTTCCTGTCTCTGATATGAATTACAATCTTTGTTATAACCCATATTCTCAAATAATGACTGAATTTGGAATTCTTTTTGTTGTTCCATTGATTTTTTTTCCTATTTCTGGGTCTATCTTAATTACTGTGTATGTCTATCGCTAGGCCTCTTTTAATTATATAACTCATAGGCCTTCATTTGCTATCTAATAGAACCAGAATCCTATCATTCTTTTTTTTTTTTTACTTTTTTATTGATTTCAGAGAGGAGGGGAGAAAGAGAAACAGAAACATCAATGATGAGAGAGAATCATTGATCAGCTGCCTCATGAATGCCCCCTCCTGGGAATTGAACCTGCAACACAAGCACATGCCCTGACTGAGAATCTAACCTTGGCTTCCTGGTTCATAGGTCAACACTCAACCACTGAACCACACCGGCCAGCCCTATCATTCTTTACATAAAAGGTGGAGCAAAAGTATGCCCACAGTTGTTCATATGAAAAATACAATAATTAATAAATAATAATATAAGAATATACTGTTTTGTGTACTCACAACTTAAACCTACTTTTGCTCTATCCTGTATTTATTGTGGCTGGTCTTTGAACATTTTCTTTTGCCAGTGAGCCTTAGAATCAGTTTATTACATGCCATAAAGAACCTCACTAAAATTTTGATTTGAAATTTATTCAATGTATGTGTTAATTTGTGAAAAATTGACTAATCATATTAACCAGAAACATGAGAAGTCTCCATTTATCAATATCTTTTTTATCTACGTTACCATAACTCCACAGTAAAATCTTATAGTTTTATTTGTATAGATCTTGAACATTTCTTGTTACGTTTATTTACAATAAATTTGTTTTTACTTGTTATTGCTGTTGTAAATAATAGCACTTCTTCCCATTATAGTTGATAAACAAGTTACTGCCTAAGAAAGCTATTGCTTTAGAATATTAACCTAGTATCCAAGGACAAAAGCCACTATTAGTTGTGGGTAAGGGTTGGGGAAGGAAGGCAAGCGGAGAGCTTCGAGAGATCCAGAGAAGACGACACCAAGTTACAGACGCTATGAGGAGCTCTGAGAAAGAATCCAGCCTCACTCAGCACTCTAGATGGCTGAACAGAGCCAGGAGTTCGGGGGAGCAAGACAAAGAAGTCTCAGAATCCTTTAGGGAAAGTGCTATGTCTGCAACTTTGGAAAATACTGAAGAACTGACAGCAGGGTGTGTTTAAGCAGAGTGGGAATCCTAGCTAGAGCACACAAGTCTCCCTGAGGCCGACACAGGGCACGAAAGAGGCTGAGCAGGTTCTGCCTGTCCCAGTGGTGAACACAGAAGTGCGGACAGTCAACCAGTGAGGAGACCTGGAGTGGGGACCACAAGAGGGCATCACCTGCAGACTTGCAGGACAGACCATGGCAGGAGCCACAGGCCTCAACAGCACAGGCCAGTGCGCACTCAAAGGCCAGCGAGACTAGTTACATCCAGAAAGGATGAGTGGGGAGAGAGGCCCACAACCAAAGACCAAACCACAGGAGCTGCACCAGGGGAGGACTCAGAGGACTGCGCCCTCACTGCCAGGATGGTACGTAAGCTTCCCTGCCTCCTGATGCCACTCTGGGGGTGGGGAAGGAGGAAGAGCTCACCATAAAAATAAGTTGGATTATATCTATTTTCAACAATATTTGGGGGAAACAAGCACTCCCATATAACATTAGTGGGAGTAAATTATTGTAAGCTGTTTGGATGGATATTGATCAGTAAGGAAATGTAAAATGTCTATACCTTTCAATCCAACAACTCCACTTCTAGGAGTTTCTAGTACAGATGTTCCAGATGCAAGGGTGTACATTCAAGCATGTTTATTACTGCACAGTTTATAACAGCAAAAGACTAGAAACAACTTTGATGTCCATTAATAAATAAGTTACATACATGCAAACAATTAACTATCAGAAAACCATTTTTTTAAAATATTTTATTGATTTTTTACACAGAGGAAGGGAGAGGGATAGAGAGCTAGAAACATCGATGAGTGAGTTTCTAGTACAGATGTTCCAGATGCAAGGGTATACATTCAAGCATGTTTATTACTGCACAGTTTATAACAGCAATCGAACCCGGGACCCTTGAGTCCGCAGGCCGACGCTCTATCCACCGAGCCAAACCAGATAGGGCCAGAAAACCATTTTTTAAATGAAGCCAATCATCTATCTGATATTCAAAAATCTGTAAAAATATTAAGAAAACACCTGGCCGGTGTTGCTTAGTGGTTGAGTGTCAACCTATGAACCAGGAGGTCACAATTCAATTCTGTCAGGGCACATGCCCAAGTTGCAGGCTCAACCCATAATAGGAGGCGTGCAGGGGAAGCCAATCAATGATTCTCATCAATGATGAGAATCTTTCCCTCTTCCGTCCTCTCTGAAATAAAAAATATATTATTTAAGCCCTAGCCGGTTTGGCTCAGTGGATAGAACGTCGGCCAATGGACTGAAGGGTCCCGGGTTCAATTCTGGTCAAGGGCACATGCTCAAGTTGCCGGCTCAATCCCCAATGGGGAGCGTGCAGGATGTAGCCGATCAATGATTCTCTCTCATCATTGATGTTTCTATCTCTCTCTTCCTCTCCCTTCCTCTCTGATATCAATAAAAATATTTTTTTAAAGAAAACAAGGTGAAGAATAATAGAGAGTTTATCTTGTTTTTGTTGATAAAGGCCTTTCACATGTTGGGGGAGCTTATATAACAAAAAAATTCCTAGAGGGATATATAAAATACTGGTAACAACAGTTATTTATTGGGGCGATGTAATGGGGAGGAGAAAGAAAATATGGTTTTCACTTTAAACTTTTCTGAACTGTTGGAAAAAAACCACGAGTATGATATTATTAAAAGTGGTTTTTTAAAACACTAGTAAGAAATAAGAGTAATGCCTCTGCAAAGTGTGTGCTAACCAGGACGGCTGAACCTCTGCCAGCCTGTGGGAACACCCACGGAGGGATCTTCATCAGGTCAGGGCAAAGGACCTGAAAGTCAGGCATCACGCTAGTGAGGGAGAGGAACGGGAGAAACCGCTCTTCCCAGGAACTGTGCCCTCGCTGCCCACTCAGAGTATAAAGGCATGCCCACACCCAAGCTGGAAGCTGTCTGGGTTCTGCAACAAGATCCTTTTGATAAATTCATGAATGAGTCTCAGGAGTTGGACCCAGTTTCTCTGAGTTAACATTTTATAAGCCCTAATTGTTTTCTAATTTACATTAAAGTTCATGTTCCAGGACATATGGATAAGAGCACAGAAATTCTTGATATAACAGACAACAACAACCACAACAAAACCAGGTTTGTAATCTTGAGAAAATGACACAAAGTTTCTTCACTCATGTCCTTAATACAACAGAGGACTGGGTGATGAGTGAGAAGACCTTTGCCGGTTCCTAGAAGCAGTGAGCCACTGCGTCAGGCTTACATGCTGAACTTTACACAACTCTTTTTCCAGAACCAGATGCCACTCATCATTAGATTGGCACTGGTCAGTAGTCATACGTTCATCTTTATACCACTTTTGTAAAACACTATGAGTTTTCAGTTGTTTGTTCAGATTTTCTAATGGCAGAGACAAAGCTCTTTAGCAGCAAATTCTTCACAAGTTTTAAATATTTTCTTCTATTAACTGTGGAAATGCATCTTTAGAGACAGATTTATACTTCAAAATTGTGTGCAGCCTAAGGAACATATTTCATGACATTTAAGAACAACCAAAGTCAAAGAACCACTTACTATAAGAACGTTTTCCTGGGAAACTGTCTAAATATTTTAAACTATGTAAACAAAAATATCAAAACTTGTAGTTAAGGGTAAAAGCTAGGCATTGGTTATTTTTTTCTCAGATATGTTTGTTCATTCTCATTATCCTGCGAGTCATTCTCTACAGAGTTTCCTGGTACCTCTGTCCTGCTACTTCTTATCAGATGCTTGTCCCAATTCTCTTCCAGCCTCACCCCACAGCCTGACCTCTCTGGACCTCCCACATTCATGCTGTCCATTTTCATCTCACACATCTTTCCTGCCATCTCCCGGCAGCGCCCATTGCTCACAACAGCCATGGTTGTTAGCTGTCTGGCTGTCTTTCCTGCACTGGCCAGATAGTTTGCTCTTCAGAGATAGGAGATAGGAGAGGGGAGGGGGGACAAATGGAAGGGAGAGAGAAAAAGAGAACTAGGAATAAATATGTTGGTTGCCAGAGTGCCATCCACGTTCCGTCTCTTCCTTCTCCCACTCAAAACCCTGCCCAGAAAAATTTCTTCATATTTGGAAAAAGAAAAGAATCCCCTGAGTGACATAATATGTGATCTCCAATGAGAAGCTGATTGATTGCCTACGTTTCAGGGCCGTGGGAAAGTTGGCACGGAGGGTAAATGGATTTCAGGGCCGGCAATGAATCTGTGAGGTGCATTTCAGAAGCTCTCCTCCAAACCATAAATAAAAGCAGGTGACTGCAGCCTGGCAGGGGGGGCCAGACAAAACTCCATGCCCACCCAGGACCACTAGTCAATACCCTCGTCACACGCCTCAGAGAGACGTTTTCCAAAGGGACTTCTCCAAGAGCTCATCAGGGGGAAAAATAAAAATATTTAAAAGGGCAGGTCAAAACACCAGAGCTTGCAAACAAGTATTCAGAAAAAAAATATTTATCTGATAGAGTTTGAGGGTGGAAAAGAACAACACACTCTTCAGTAAAGAGACAGTAAGATTTTAGTTTCAAAATACGCCCCCAAGACTGCATCTCCCACCCTGAACCATTTACTAGCAACCCCACAACCAGAAGGAACCAGGCACCTGGTGATTATGTATAACACATATTTAACCATCTAATCCAATTCCCGTGTGAATATGGAACATGAGGGTAAGCTGGTGGAGAGGGAGAGACACAGGGCGGGGGGGTGGGGGGGGGGGCTATTGGAATAGTGACTGCAAAGAGGCCCAAGGCCAGCAAATAAGAGAGAGGCCACACAGCTCTCACTGGGAGAGAGAAGCCCCGCCCCCACAGATCTTCAACTAAAGCAGTTTCTTCCCTGGCAGGAAAAACTCTGTGGAGAAACAGAATCTGTCTTTGGACACTTCATAGCAAAGGTGAACCCACAGGTTGACACTTACATTTCATTTGCTTGAAGATGGACTTGTTAGGTTCAAGCCAGTGCTGGGGAGAGAAAAACAGAGATTGCGGGTCAAATGGCTGGACCATATGATGCATACTTAATAACTAAAAGGGATTTAATAAAGATATTCTTTTTCCAAAGTACAGCCTTGGTTCCTGTAGATATTCCTCAGGGTTCCACTTCTGAAGATCCACATGAACAATTCAGCAACAATAATACCATAGGCAAGGGTATAAACTGCAGAGAATTAATACTTGCTGAGCAGTGTTTGAGTCAGACAGTTGCTAGGGGAGAAGGACAAGAGAGCGAACATGCACCTAAACGGGATGTTCTCGGGGCTCTAGTTGACTCCTCGGTGATCCTTTGAGCTCCATTGCTCTAGGAAAACCAGAGACAACTAAAGACTTGGACATCATTGACCTCAGAGTCACAATCCAAGACAGCATCAGCACCCTGCCCACCCCCCTTCCCCGAGGCAGCCTCCTCCCAGGTTAACAGTGGGTCAAGCCAGCATCAGCTCCATCATGCACAGAGCCGATTCTTACTTTGGAGTAGGGAGGAAAAAATGATTTTTTAATATCTCACTTAAGAGGCCTGAGGTCATCATGAAGGAAAAATCAGCTCCCTCACAAAACAAAGGAGCTCAAAGACTTGGGCAGGCATCTGAAGCAGATTTCTTGCTGGCCCCAGCAGCCAGCTCTCTCTACACCATGTGTGACGGTCACTTCAACATGTTGAGATCTGGGAAGCTTTTGATATCACATGATGTCCCTGAAGCCACTTAGGGAATTTCAGGAAACATCACTTTATACACCTACTAGAGGCCTGGTGCACGAATTCGTGCACCAGTGGGGTCCCTCAGCCTGGCCTGTGGGATCAGGCTGAAACCACCTCTCCAACATCCCCCAAGGGGTCCCAGATTGCGAGAGGGTGCAGGCCAGGCTGAGGGACTCCACCGGTGCACAATCGGGGACAGGGAGGGACGCAGGAGGTTGGCCAGCTGGGGAGGAACTGCGGGAAGGCTCCAGGGCGTGTCTGGCCCATCTCACTCAGTCCCAATTAGCTGGATCCCAGCAGCAAGCTAACCTACCGATCAGATGTCTGCCCCCTGGTGGTCAGTGCACGTCATAGCGAGCAGTTGAGCAGTCTTAGCATATCATTAGCATATTACACTTTGATTGGTTGAACGGCCAACTGGACGACTGGACACTTAGCATATTAGGTTTTTATTATATAGGATAATTTATAAAGACAATAAGGGGGTTGCCACTGGGTATCCACCAAGAGGTCTGGGAGTCCCCACTATAGGTTCCCCCACCCTGTTTGATACAGGAGAGGAAAGGGGACACTTATCATCAGTTGAGTGCTTACACTTCTCTCTCACTGTGTCATCCAGAAGCCTCAAGGTTCTGTATTATCACTATTGCCTGATGTAATACAAAACGATAAGGGTTAACATGATATAGCATTTGCTAAGTGCTTACTAAGTGCCACGTACTCTTCTAAGAGTCTCCACAGACCATCACTACCTCTCCATTTACAGATGAGAAATCTGGGGCTCAGGAGTTAAACAACTTGCCTAAGGTCACCCAGCGAATAACCGGGAGGGCAGCGTGCAGTGAATTCAGAGCGAGGCCCTCGGCCTTGGCTGTGCAGCCTCCCGATGGATCAGTTCACTCTAAAATGTATCATTCTCCACAATGAACATTCTCTCTTTCACCAGGAACTGAAAAATTGAGTGGTCAAATCAGGAGTTTCCAATCCAGAGTATGAGAGCTCTGTGGCCTTCAAAAACAAGAATAGTGCTCTGGCCAATGTTGTCTGGTGGTTAACATGTCAGCCTGAGCACCAAAGGGCTGTGGGTTCAATTCCTGGTCAAGGGCATGTACCTGGTTTGAAGGTTCAATCCCTAGCCCCGGTCGAAGCAGGAAGCAACCAATCTATGTGTCTCTTTCACATCAATGAATCTCTCTCACTTTCCCTTTCCCTCCTCTAATAATCTATGGGAAAAAATATCCTCAGGTGAGGATGAACAAACAAAAAAAGAATGGGTGTCTTTTCATGAAGACTAACAGAAAACCACCATTTCCTCCTGATGCACTGCACAAGCTAAAATAGCAAGTTTCTTTGCATACGGCCAAAATTATATCAACTTTTGGAAACCCTGGTTATCTTCTTTTTTCCCCCAATTTTTTTATTGTGGCAAAATATACATAACCATTGTAAACATTTTAAAGTGTGCAATTTAGTGGCATTAAATGCATTCATAATGGTGTGCTACCATCACCACCATCCATCTCCAGGATTTTTTCCATCTTGTAAAATTTAAACTCTATGCCTATTAAACAATAAGTCTCCATTTTGCACCTTCCTCCCAGCCCCTGGAAACCACTACTCTACTTTTTATTATCTCCTTCTAGTCAGAAATAATGCTTGTTCTTCATAGCATTACAATGGAAGACTGGAAAATGTATTGATTTTACCACTTACTGGCTATATAACCTTATGCAAAAAATGTTTAACCTCTCTGTGTCTCAATTCCAACAACTATAAAATGGGAATAGTAATAGTATCTACCTTGCAAGCATTTTAAAAGTTATTCAACATTAGACACTTAAACAGTGGCTGGCATGTGGAAAACAATAAATGCTTGTTTGCTGATGCTGTTGCTGTTACTTAAGCACAGTTTAATTGATAGACCAGTGTCTTCCAATACATGGGACTCACGGAGAATAATAAAAGCGGTGTCTGGTGATGAAATTACTTTTCTAGAAATAAACAGAATAGCTTAGAACTAAGGCAAGAAAACAAATAACAGCAGCCAGAGATCAATACCTATTGCTATTATTTCACAGAGGAAAATCACCAGTCATTTTGCCAATATAAACATGTTTTCTGAATTCTCTTTGCCTGTCATCCTTTGAACTCCTTAGCCCTTCTCAGCCTAAGGTCAACCTACCTCTGGACCTTTCCTCTGCCTCCAGGGAAGACAGGGAAGTTTCAGTGTGTGTGCCCACCTCGGTTAGTCAGTGGCAATCTCCCAGGGCTATGAGGAGTGTTCTGAGATGGGGTGTGTGTTAGTCAAGTCTGGCAGAAAATAACCACCATGATCATTGGAGATAAGCCTTAGAACATGTATTTCTATTTTCTTTCTCTTGCTACTTGGAATATATGCTCTTTTGTTTCCTTCCTGGAAACTGATATTCCCTAAGAGAGGCAGAAACGAAAGTGTGCCAACCCAAAATCTGAATTTGTGTTTGGTTTACTACAACGGAAACCTTCCTTTCCTCAGCTCTCATTTAGACTCAAAATTCCAAAGACTACGGAAGCTGAGACCCAATCACTGATTGTACTAATGAGCTCAGGGAGCAAGGGGCACTGGAGGATGCGCCCTAGCGTGATTTGAAGGTGTCAGGAAGGTGTCTGCTGTCAGGGCTCTGACAGGGATGTGCCCAAGTCCCCTCGGGTAGCTCTCCCTTTAGTTACACAATCGTCCGACTCCCTCAGGTTACTGCAGTCCACTGCAAGGTGGGGAACTGAGCCCCCACTCACACCCACCCCACAGCAGGGCAGCTCTTTAATACCCAACAGGTGTGGAGGATAGTACATCTGCCCCTTCACCCAGTGGCCAGGACAACTCTCAGGCATGACCTACACGACTCCAGAGCTCCTCTGTGGGACTGAGCCCACATCCCCTCTGTACGACTGCCTGATACCACAGTCTCTCATGGCCTCCTTGTATTCCCCACCCCTTCCCATCCCCAACTCTCCTACAAGTCTTTTCCTAGGAACATTTCCTAATAAACCTGCCATTTTCATCTCAGGATCTGTTTCCTGGGGACTGGACCTAAGACAGTCTCCCTAACTCTCCACCAGAAACTGCCCTCCATGATAGTAAAGATCCTTCCCTTGGAGGTTTATTCCTTTTGCTTTAGGTTTGAACCCTGCTCACTGCAAGTTCTCTGTGAGAGGTCCGAGTTTAACCAGGTTTTCAGTTTTGACAATCTAGCCTGACCACATTTCAAGCCATTTCTTAAAACAAATTTATTTTGATTGACAGCAGCGTGAAGAAAAAGGAGTGGGAGGAAGCCACACCGAGGGGTGGAAAGCAGAAAGATAAAGCCTCGAGGCCTGATTCCCTTACCTGTGATCTTGGGGGACAGGGGGACCCTAAGGTTCCTTGAGCTCTCATGTTCCACATTCTATGAACCTGAAGGATGAGAATGTTGCCAGCAAATGTTTCTTTCTTTTTAATTTGTCTAGGCCCGGCTGTGCTTAGCCCTAAGAGATTGGTTTTCTCTACCCTTTCACAGAAATAATGCATTTCTTTTGTACTTTCTAATTTTGTCTTGAGGAAAAAGAAGGTAGGTGTGAAGTGGTGATTATTTGTGACTAAGATTGATTTTTAATTCAGTAGCTGCATATACACACACACACACACACACTCCCAAAAGTAAACAATATCAGTTATCTTCAAATGTTAGGCTTCTGTTGAAACTGATTTAGCCAATGATTACAGAATAAATTACACATCTCTCTGTTATCTTTCCAAAACCCTTGGTGTCTTAGACAAGAGTAATCTCTAGCCCAGAGAAATGTAGTAAAGAACCAATGGGGCTTTAAACAAGAATGAATGTGCCCCGCCCAAAAAAAGAGATTCTTTCTTCCCTCAGGAGTAACCAGATTCAAAACTGATCACTTCTCATCATAGCCCTGAAAAGATGGCCTGATTCTCACATTACAGCTGGACAAAGCCCCGAGTAACTCAGTCTCTGCGTTATCTAGCCAGTTTGTGCCATTTCTGGGTCCTGTGGCTTTGCTGGGGGGGAGAAGGGGAAGAATGCCATCGGAATGAATGCAGCCCTAACAGTGCTCTGGATAGAAAAGTTAGAGCTAGGCCTGGTTATTTAGCTCCAGTAACAATGGTTTCCACTCCAGTTTCAATTAAACCTACTACACACCGCAACAACATCTGGAGATCAGGCACACTCAAAGTTATTGTCCTTTTGGAAGTCAGTCTATGTAAAAAAAGAAAAAACCCTTCATTGCTTTTTGTGGAGTGTGTTTTACTCTTTCAGCCATAAATGCTTTTGTATTCTAGATTCTCAGTGATGAGCAACATAGAAGCAATAACCAGGAGAAGAAATACTGTAAGAAACACAACCGGAAACAGGAAGCCTAGGAAAGCATTAAGCACCATAATTTTTCTAAAGGACCAGACAATAAATATTTTAGGCTTTGTGGTCCACTTGATCTCTATCAGAACTACTCAACTCTGCTACTAGTGCACAAAAGCAGCCACAGATAACTCAAATAGAAGTGGTGTGTTCCAATAAAACTTTATTTACAAAAACGGATAGGGCAAGGAGCAGCCTGACACTTGTGTTCCAATCCCTGGCTCTATATCCAAGAAGTCCTTAATGTACACTTCAAGAAAAAAATAGTGGTAGTGGTTATAAAAATAGTCACTGCTATTTATTTAAAGTACATTAGGAAACCAAATGCAATCATAAGGAAATTATATAATTCCTTCAAGCTTATTACAGTGGAATTTGTGACATTTGCTATCAAGCCATATAAATTTAACAGTGTCACCCAACTGTTCCAAGGTCAAAGGTCTCTTAGTTGCTAGATTCATGGACCTTCACAAACTCTTTAAAGCATAGAAGAGTAAAAAGACCAGTGACATATGTTGATGATATTGAATAATGCATTTATAGAACAACCCTATAGCATAGGTACTAATAGTATCCCCATTTTTCAGATTAAAAAATTGAGGCCTGGGTTAAAGAGCTTGCTCAAAGTCATACAACCAGCAAGTGACAGGGACAGGATTTGTCTCAGTCTTCCTGGTGTCAAAGCTCTTGGCAATAGTGTCCTCTGATCCTCCTTCCTTCTTGATGTTTGAAATTGGAACCATTCCCCTTTATTAAGTGAATAACTACCCTAATGTCTCTCTCTCTCCTCATTCTATGCTTCCTTCTCTGTATGATCCTGGCCAGTCTCCTTTGCAGGTTTCTCCTTCTGGACCATCCTTTAAAATATGGATATTGTTTAGCTTTCAGATTCTCCTCTCCCTCTATAAGAGTATAGATCTCTTTGATCTATTCTCAGGGCTTTGAAGTACTGACGGCCTTAGGGGTTCCCAAGTCTCTATCTGTGGCCTAACCCTCCTCATTAAGCTTCAGACCCAACTGAACATCACCACCTCAGCATCTCACAGGCAGCCCAAACTCACTATGTCCAAAACTCACCACCTCTCCCCAAAATCCACTCTCTTTTACAATTTATCTGGTAAGTGGTTCCATTTGCACTTGGAGCCCAAAGTGGCCATGTAGGAAGTTCAAACACCCTGCTGGACAGGCTGTGTGGAAAGACCCTGAAACCACATACACAGGGAACCTCCCCCTCCCCCCGCCACAACCCACTGTCCAGCCCATCAAGGCACCTGGCATATGAAGACGTGTTGGTCTGTGGCCATACCACCCTGAACGTGCCAGATCTTGTCTGAAGATGTGTGAGACCAGCAGATCAGGCCAGCCACCAGCTGAATGTTACTGAGGGAGCTCCATCAACACCATGTGGAGCAGAATAATCACCCAGCTGAGCCCTGCTCAAACTCCCAACTCACAAAATCCTGAGATACAATAACATTGTGTTGTTTTGAGCCACTGAGTTTTGGGGATACTTGTTACACAGCAAGAGATACCTAGAACTCCCACTCCTTGATATGAACTGAATGTTTGTGATTCCCCCCAAAATTCACATATAAAAGCCCCAACCCCCAATGTGATAATATTTAGAGGTGGGGGGCGGTCTTTGGGAGGTAATTCGATTTTAAAAAGTCCTTAGGGTGAGGATTAGTGCCCTTTAAGAAAGAGGGAGGGAAACCAGAGTATAAGCACTTGCTTCCTGCCCCAGCACCTCACTCCCAATGACTTGTGAGGGCACAGGGAGAAGGCAGCCGTCTGCAAGCCAGAAAGAGAGTCCTTACCAGGATACAAATCTGTCTGCACTTTGATCTTGGACTTCCCAGCCTCTAGAAATGTGAGGAAGTAAATGTCCTTTTAAGCTACCCTGTCTATGGTGTTTTCTCTTAGCAGCCCAAACTAAGATGCTCATTATTAACCTCCATGCAGCTAACACACAATTACAACTGAACCTTTGGAAGATCTGATGGAGCATGGGTGAAAAGAAATAGAAGTGTGCTTCAGATTGTCACTTCCTAATGTGCACTGTTTTTATTCCTCCCAAGTTATACATCCTCGTCGCATTCTAGTCTTTTTTCCAGCTCGACTTAAAAATTGTATTTAAAGCTATTTTGAAACTTCCAGACCTGCTAGTTTCTGGTCAGCTCTGATGTTCTTGCCCGCTGGACTTTTGCCTCTGGCAAGTGCTTCTCTCGATAATGATGACATTTAACCCTTATCTCCCTAATTAATTTCTGTCTTCATCTAAACCAATGGTTCTCAACCTTCCTAATGCCGCGACCCTTTAATACAGTTCCTCATGTTGTGGTGACCCCCAATTTCATTGTTAGAAATTGAACATAATTAAAGCATAGTGATTAATCACAAAAACAATATGTAATTACATATGTGTTTTCCGATGGTCTTAGGCGACCCTTGTGAAAGGGTCGTTGGACCCTCAAAGGGGTCGTGACTCACAGGTTGAGAACCGCTGATAAACCAAGCCCAGAAGGTTCTCACCAAGAAGGGAAACCACCCTGCCTTGGGTATCCTCTTTTTCCCTAACTCAAACAGAGACAAAATGGCGTTTTCCCAGCCCCACTTATTCTTATGTCTGTCTTTTGGCCCAAATAAGATAACCAGTTCACATGTTTGCTCCTCCAACCACTAAGATTATGACATCCCAGTGAGCTAAGGGACTCCAGACTGCAACCTGTCTGTACCAGGCATCCCATCCTTCCCAAGCGAGGGAATGGGGTATAGACAGAGTCCGTTATGAGCAACCATTTTAGTTTAGCACCAAATTCTGCTTTCTGCTGAAGGGATATGACAATATCCCCAAATCTGACAGTGCTCATAGCCTGGGCCACAACTGAAACACTAGACAGTGTATCCAACTTTCAAGCTACTGTGAGAGCGCTTTGTTCCTTGTAACTTGAGTGCCCGAAGTCCTTTCCCACAAAGCCAAGTTACTGGTCCATACCCCTCCCAAAACAGGTTTCTAAGCTGTCTTGATTTTTTAATACCTCCTGAAACTTAAAAACAACAGAGGACTCGCTAAGCAGACAAATTCATGACCAGCAACTTGAGGCAGCAGTCCAACCCTTTTCAGAGCAGGGCTGCCCTAAATCTTAGGCACCACTCTCACTCCTAGTTACAAGCGTCTGTGAAGCAATTGTCCCTGGGAGCAGAGAGCAGCCTTTCGATGGCAGGAGCAGCTGGTGGGAAATAATGCTGTCTGGCTTCTTGGCACCATCCCCAGAGTGAAACCTCAAATCACTGGGCCTGTTTTTATTCCATTCCATGTCTTTCCCAAAGGTGCCTCGAGAAAAAGCAAACTGCTCTAACACAGAAAAGGTCTCCTCCCATTAGAAAGAAAACTCACCGATAGGCTTCCTAGTCCTTTCTGGCTGCAACACAAAAACCTCAGGGTCAGCTCTATTGGGGGAGGGAGTTGCAGGGTTCAGCATGTGCTTGCACCCATGGTTGCCCAGGTCATGCTATCAGAAAGCATGTCCTAACAACACAGCGTGCTTGAGGAGATTGTCCAAGAAGTGTGGATTTCCAAAGTGAATTTGTCATCTTTAGTGACACTGATGTAAGTGGGTTAAACAGATGTTTAAAAATGGGAAAGCTAAAATCAAAAGCACCGGGTCCAATCTGCCTGTAGGCTGTAACCAACTACCTACAACCAAGACAGTCCTCCTCTGGCTGAACTGAGGGTGGGATCCTCAGTTCAAGGCACTGCGGGCGACTTCCAGCCGAGTATGGGGGGAAAGGAAAGGGTGAACGAACAAGGAGAAAAAGAAATTCAGAGCAAGGGCCATAGAAACTTGGAATTATGAAATCCAACTATTTCAAAACTTCAACTTTCTAAAGAGAAGTTATTCAAACACCTGAGCAAGGAGATGGAAAAAATTTGCTACATCTAAGAAGAAAATACCTGGACTTAAGCCAAGTACTAACTTTTTCTTCTGGAATTATTTCTTCCAAGACTTCTAAACTTAGAGTCCCAGCTTTCTCGATAGTAAAATGAAGAGAATACCAGCCCTCATCGTCTGCAACTAAGAGGATATGAGTTCTTCAGAAGACAAATGTGATGGAAACTCAAGGGGATTTTTATTGACCAGTATTCAATCTGCCCCTCCCTACCTCAAATTTAAAAAATGGAAATTCTGGGCCCTTACCATTAAAAGAGAAAAAGATAGTCATCGTTTACTGACCCAGTCCTCACCCCTCTCAGAGCATATGGTGCATGAGACATCTTGTCAAACATATGGTGTTTCAAATGAGAGAGTGCTAAATATTGAATATTCCACAATGGTTTTTGATAAGCCAAGTTGCGAAGGCTTGTAGGCAAACCACCAACTCCCACAGCAGAGGTAAGTTCCACTTCAGCTTTTCTAATGAATCAGATTTTCTCTGTTGACTAGTTTTCTATCCAAATAATTCATTGGTTTGTATTTTCCATTGAGAAGTACATGAACTGCTAAAAAAAAATGCTGGTCAATCAATTTTTGCTTAAAACTCTCATATCAGAGTGTCTGTTCCTTTGAGTCCATTTTTCTAATGAGCCAAGGGTCACTTTCCCTCATCTCTCCGGAAGATCATAATAATGGCCATCCTGCCTTTAAGTGAAGTTATTAGCATTTCTAGGTTTTAACTTGCTAATCATGGCCTTATTTCCTCATGCAATTGCCTCACCTAGCCAATACATAGCAATAATAGTAATTAATAAAAATAAATACCATGTACTCAGGATTTACCATTTATTAAGCATTTGTATAACTTTTCTCTAACTCCCATATCAACCCTACATGTAGGTATTGTTATCTGTTTTAACAATCAGGACAGAGAGGATCAGTCACTTGATCAACATAACACAGCTTATTAACCAGCAGAGATGTGATTTAATTCATATCTTTCTGAGTGCAAAGTCTATGCATTTTCGTGCAGCAACTGTTCAGAAACCTATGTGGAATCTATGCTCACATTGTAGCCTCAAAATCAAAAGGCTATATAATAGTTGTGTGATTCGGGGGAAAAACAGAACGATTCAGGCAGTCCCCTAAAAAGTGAATGGCTACATCAGATTAAGACAGTTTGTTTTGGGGGTCATGATCCACATTTTTTCCACTAATCTACTACCCATTTCTGAACACTAAAAAATAAACTAAACCAAGTCAAAATATAAAGAACAATGAAGCACATCAACCTAAAGACTTCTCTTTTTTTAACTTAAAAAAATAATTTCAGACCGATGGAAAACTTGCAAAGATGGTGTAAGTATAACCTTCACCCATCCTCCCCAATGTTAGCATCTTATATAACCACAGTACAATAGTCAAAATTTAAAAACTAATGCTAACACAATACTATTAAGTAACATGAAGACTTAAACCAATTTGCCCACTACTGACACCTCTCTCTGCTCCAGAATCCAATCCTGGACCCGACCTTGCCATAGAGGCATCTCTCTAAATTGTGAGCTTCCCAGTCTTTCCTTGCCTTTCATGACCTGAACACTTTTGAAGAATATTGGTAAGTCACGTTGGAGACTGTCTCTCACTGCAGTTTGTCTGATGTTTTCTCAGAGTTTGAATGAGGTTATGCACTCTTGGGAAGAACATTGTAGAGACTGTGCCCTTCCCAGTGCATGATATCAGGAGTAGGGGCTGTTGGTATATCTTCTTATTGGAGATGTTAGCTTTGCCGGCTTGGTTAAAATGTTGTCTGCCAGGTTTCTCCACTGTAGAGTTACCTTTTTCCCCTTGTTATTAACTAATATGAGGGGAGGCATATTCTTTGAGACAAGTTTCTCCTCAAGCTTTTGTCCACTAATCTTAGCTTTCATCCACAGACCTTGCCCACAATTATTATTGTGGTGTTCTACCATCAGTTTTCAATTTCTATCATTCCTTGTACATTTGTTAATTTCAATTCTTCTGTAAGGACGAGCTGCCCCATCTCCCTCTTTTTATTTATGCAGTTATTTTGTTTATATCATTATGGACTCGTGGATCTTTGTTTTATTCCAGGGATTATAATTCCACACTGTTATTTATTTTTGCTGCTCCTATTGTTCCAGGTTGGGCCACTGAAGTTCTTTCAGGTTGGCCCTGTGCCTTTCCTAGGGCCCTACCTTTTAGCTTCATGAGCACATCCTTACTTTCTGGCAGCACAAGATGCTTCAGAGTCATCTTGTGGTTTCCCTATGCCAGGCCTAGAATCAGCCATTTCTGCAAAGAGCCCTAGTTACTTTTATCAGAGAATGTATTAGAAACCAAGATCTAGGGGCTAGGTGTGCTCATTGCTACTGTGATGTCACTGCTTTGAGGCCATCTCGGTGGACAGAACCTATAAATATATGTATGTATACTAGCCCACATATATACACACTTATATTTACAGTGGGGCCTTGACTTACGAGTGTCCCGACTAACGAGTTTTTTGAGATACCAGCTGTCTCTCAGCCGATTTTTTGCATTGAGTTGATAGAGTAATTTGAGTTAACGAGCTCCTTAACGAGCTCGGTCTCGGAACGAATTAAACTCGTAAGTCAAGGCCCCACTATATTTCTATATCTATCTATGCATGTTTTTTAAAAAATCATGAGTTCATATTGATATCTCTAACTCTAATTCTAAACGCTTCTCTTATGTTTTATTCCCCATCTCCCCAATGAGAGGGTGAAGAGAAATGAAAAGGGCTAATGCATTTAAGTCATTTCCAGCTATTGTCTAGGACTCTAGGCAACGGGTCAGCAAACTATGGCCAAACACCTATTTTTTGTAAAACACTTTTACTGGGAAAAAAAGGTTTTTTTTTGGAACACAGCCACATCCATTACTTTGGATATTATCTATGGCTGCTTTCCATAATTGAAAGAATAATTGAGTAATTACGACAGAGGCTGTGTAGGTCACAAAGCTGAAAATATTTTCAATATGGGCCTTTACAGAAAAAGGTTACAGATCCCTGATCTAGACTGTGTTTCAAATTTTCATGTGAGAGATGAAATGGAAAGAAAATGGGTTAAAATCCCATCCTTCCTCCAACAATTCCTAGCTATGTGGCCTTCGGCAAGCCACTGACCCCTTCTGTACCTCAGTTTCCCTCTTCCTTGCAGTGTTTTAGTGGAGACTAGAGACCATGTGAGTAAAATTTCTGACACATTATAGATGTTCAACTAATGGTACTTAGAATGACTTCTATAGGTTGGCTGTTTATAATTTAAAATGGAATTTTGCACACACACATGCCCAAACTATTTTCAGTGGTGGTTAGATGATTAATAGAGTGCACAGAATCTATTTGGCATTTAGGGGTTAGAGTTTAAACCATAAACCTTAACTCAAATACTCACTCCATCACTTACTAGCTGTGAGACCTTGGATGAGTAACAATGTCTTTGAGCCTGTTTCTCCATATAAGGATAATATCTTCATAATAGGCCATTAGAAGTTATGTCTATATGTCTTTATGCCATGGTCCCCAACACTAAAAGAAGACCAAAGCTGGGATGGCGGTATCAAAAGTAGCCTCAGAATGTATTAGAATCCCTGTTCCTGGCCCTTGACCCAGGATTCTGATTTGGGAGATATAGAATAGGGTCCACACTAAGCATGTTCACAAACACCTAAGGGAATTTTGTTGCAGGGCCAGGTCTGGGAACCACTGTTAATCAGTAGTAAATGCCACACAAATCCTCTCTGTGATCTCATGTCAGCCCTACATCCGCATCCTGCCTTGCTCTCACTCAGATAAATGCTAGGCCCATTAAAGGGCTCCTGCAAGTGCCACAGGAAAGCAAAACCTCCTTCTTCTGAGCCACAACACTGTATCCCTTTATAGGAGATTAGGTCCTACTGGACTCCAAGAGCCTAGTAAGATTCTCCATGTTTCAGAAGAAAATCCAGTCTATCCCTCAAACATCCTCCTTCTTCATTGCTTCTCATTGCATTAGGTCAGCCAACACAAAATCAAGGACCAGGAAGATGGCCAGGGACTCTGGTAAGAAGGAAAGAAAATTAAAGAAGTCTGAGGGGCCCTGTCCTCCTATCCCTGCCCACCCCCAGCTGAGCCTCTCCCAGGTTGCCCCGGTTGGCAGTGTGACAGGGTAACAAGCAGATACAGAGCCTCCTAACCCATATCTTGGATCCACAGCAGCAGTGTGGAAGGGGAATCCCCAGGTAGTGGGAGCTGAGGTGGAGATTCCTGGGGCCTTTGGATGTGAGAAGCATACATCACTGTGACACATCCCGTGCCTGAACACAATTAGGCTGGTACACTACTTCAAAGACAAGACTCCCCTGCCCACTCTTAAGCATCAACAGAAGCCAGAAAGAACAGGTGTGTCTAAGAGGAAGAATATGATGAAGGCTGTCAAATATAGTGGGTCCCAAGGAGCAGCTTTCAAAGTATCTTAACCCTTCATCTGCCAAAGCTTTTTAAACTGAGGGGGCATAAAATTAAAGTGTACATTTCAGTGGCATTTTGTATATTCACCATGTTGTATAGCCACCACCTATCAGGTTTCAAATGTTTTCATTATCCCAAAAGAAAACCTTGTACCCATTACGCAGTCTCCCATGTACCAGTAGCTTTTTGTAGTGAGACGTTTTGAAGGGCACGGGAACATTTTGTCTTCAACCAGGTGGGAGCAACTCCTGAAAAGGTCTAAGTAGGTGTTCTCTTCTCTTGCCCCACCCAGTCCAGTGGGATCTCTCGATCTCTCTCTCTCTCTCTCTCTCTCTCTCTCTCTCTCTCTCTCTCACACACACACACACACACTCACACACACACACACACACACACACACTCTCACACACACACACACACACACACACACACACACACACACACCCAGACTGGTCAGTTTCATGTGGTCAACCATCAGTAACCATGAGAACAAGAATGCATCACGATTGTTCTGAGAGGAAACTCTTTAGCACCCCACAGCCTGAGTGACTCCCCCAAATGTGTCCCGACAGAGGTCAGCTCTTACCCGCTGCTTCTCTGGGTCCACGTAACGAATGCCGAAGTAGTCCTTCTCCAGCAAGCTGTAGTAGTTGCAGATGTGGTCAATAAGAAACTGCCCTTTGGTCTCCCTCTGCAAAGGAAACACATTGACGTTTCAGCCAGAGCTCACCTTGTGCATCCATGCTAACATGCGATAGGTCTGTGCTTAGAGAATGGATCCATTCACTCTAGTTCCTGCAGCTGAGGCTTCCAAACTCGACCTAAAATCTGCAGTGAGAAATACATTACACACACACACACACACACACACCCCACACACACACACAAAACCAAAGGAACACCATGAGCCATTACACACAAACACACCTCAAAGGAACACCATACATGCAGAGCACTCTAATTTGTTCTATCTTATTAAATTATATGCCATTTAATTTTTTCTAATGCTATTTATGATTCATAACACTGATTTCACAACTCAATACCTAGTGGAAACGCATAGTTTGCAAATCCACATATGATGCACCTGACTGCTCCAACTGCTCTGTGGGTATTCATTCCTCCACTATCCTGTGGGAAAAGTCTCCATTTCACATCTGAAGAAAGGGAGGCACAGACAGGCTCAGCGGCTTGCTCAAAGTCACACATCTATAGAGCAAGGCAGGATTTGCTCCAGAACACCAAACTGTAGAGCCTGGGCTCCTACTGTGCCATTTCCTCTCCCCAGAGCATTGGTGAGTCTTCTGAGACTCTGCTAGAAGGCAGGGTCTGCATGGCAGAGAAACGCAATGAATGGCATCGGACAGAACATGCCTCACAGCCATCTTATCACATCCATAAATCAACACAGAAATGCACTGTGGGAGATGGCGGGGAGCCCAGGACTGGGGTTCAAACAAGCCCGGGTGACCTTGGCAAACTCCTCAGCAGTAAAATAAGTTGGTTGGATCAGATGATTTCTAAGTTGGTTAGATTGGTTTTCCTTCTAGAATCCTATGAGTGAGAGCTGTGTCAGCCAGCCAAACCTGATTTAGATAAGTACCATGACAACAAAACCTTTTTAACAGCAAAGACTCTTCCAAGCCCTCATCAGGATATTTGATAAGATAAATTTCTGCTTCAATCAAAGTTGCTGACAGACCCATGGAATGTTTGGGGGATGGAATGTGACCTATAAGAATAAATGAAGAAACATTAAGCGAGCCTCTCCTCCAAATCCACTAAAAATAATTTTGGAAGATCAGTGTGGTCCGTGTTACATGGTTATCTTTTCATTAGAAAGTAGTACCATCAGCTTGGGAAATGGATGAAAAAGCCACTTGCTGGCCTTGGATGCACCACACTGAATGAAAGACTGGGGCTTTTAAACCCAGATGGTGAAATGAACCCTCAATTTTCCTGAAATCACTTTGAGTTTAATTTCGAATGAACCTTGAGCCTTTACTTCCTTTCTGAGAGAACCCATTTGATGTAGCCCCAAAATAACAAAACGTCAAAAGGAAATGTGCTTTTAGATTTCTATAATTGTTTTTAAGCCAGGAGGCCCAAATGACCAACTATAATGACAGCGAGAGCCAATGCCCAGAATATAACAAATGGATTTAGTCCCTTTCACAGGTTTATTCTGTAACCCATCCATTTTAAAGAGGCTGCTGCAGGATTAAATCACTGGGCACAACACGAGCTCATCATTTCATGATGGGTTGTCAAAAGCTTTCTGCAGCATTGACTATGGTGAACTACCCCCACTATATGCGAGACCACAGGTCTGTGGGTCAAGGCAATGCCGTGCAGTGAGGTGGGATTAAGCAGACCTTGAATTTGCATGACAGCTACTACTAGCATTCTGCCCTGAAGATGTATTGCAAAGTACCACATAGACCTTTTTTAATAATTAAACACAACAACCAATACACACTCTCTGGCAATATCCCCTTAAACTACCTAAGACCCTTGAGAGAAGGAGATGCCACTGCAGACAATGTGGCGACTGCAGGGTGAAAGTGTGGCTGAAGCAGGGATCATGCCTTCCACAAAGCAAGTGAGGCCAGTTCCCACTCCCAGGCCACCAGGTGGGTTCCAGGCCCATTCCTCAAAGCACCTCCCGCAGACCAGCAAGCCCCAGAGCAGCGGCTCAGCATCCCTGGAGGGAGCTTGTTAGAAGCAGAATCTTAGGCACTGCCTAGAGCTACCGAACCTAACCTGCATTTTAGTAAGATCCTCCGATTAGTCACACGCTCATCCAAGTTTAAGCAGCACTGGTCTAGGAGAAGACCCATGACCTTGGAGAAGTGCAAAAATTGTGCCTGTCTCCAGAAGTCACTAGGGAAACAAAAGCCATTTTTCCCTTTGAGTTTTGAGTTGAAGTATAGTCTTTCCCCACCTTGAGAACACAAACTGCCCCTGCATCCACAGGCTGCCAGCCAGCCTCGTCATCCTGAGACGCTTCGTGTCTCTGCTCCAAGCCAAGGCACCAGCTCACAGCCTCACATTCCATTCTGCTCTGTTCCACTCCTGCCTGGAAATCCGGACCATGTTCTTAAGCCATTTAACTTCTTACTATTGGCATTTCTGTGCACTAAACCCAGGTCTTGCACTAAACAAAAGGCCACCCGGGCTCAATCCGAGGGTTAGTTGTGCTCGCTCAGGGCCACGTGTGTGAAGGTCAGAAGTCCAGCTGCCAGCCCCCGCCTCCCCCCACCTCACTGCAGGGGAGGGGCTTGGAGGAGAACACTGGTTCTGCCCCCACCTCCTACCCCTTCACCACTAGTGAACTGACCCAAACCCTCCACTTGCTTCCTCCTGAGGTTTCTAGTGTGGAGGCCATTGTCTACCACCCTGTTCTGGTACTTAAGCCAGTGCCTGGCACACTGAATGTCCCTGAATGAATTAATGCAGCACTGCTTTCTCTCATGGAAAACCTGGGGTCTGGGACATAACAGCGTGCCTCAGGCAAGACAGTCAAGTCCTTGTATTGGAGGTTCCTCAAACATAGTGGAATTAGCCAACTTTCACCGAAATCCTGCAAGATCTATGGGGAGAAATGGTAATCAAAGATTTCAAGTATAGGGACTTCTTTTTTATGTCAACATTCTGTTGATTCTCTCACAAGATAGCAGTTTCAACAACAACTGAATAGGGAAAAGGAATCAAGCAGCTACTATAAATTCTTTAGAGCTGTTACCTAAGTTGTGTTTTATTAATCATCATATTTCATAGACATGAGAAACAGTAGGACATAAATATGTGAGCAGGGCCTCAGAAGGATGTTATGATCCATGCCTCAGGAAAGTGCCTCAGGCATAGGCTTTTGATGCTGTCTCTAAATGAAGCTATCCAGTCTCAGAAATGTACTGACAGGGTTGATAAAAACGGTCTGCTCACCGCCCACACTTAAACTTGTGTCCCTACACTGGTCCCCCACCACCTGTAGCGCACTATGACCATAAAGTCTGCAGGAGCTCCGTCCCAGCTCCCTGTCCCCTGGAGTGTGAACCCCACTGCCCACCATATTCCCACCTACCATCTTCCACGTCCTCCATTTCCCACTCCTCCATAACCCCTGGAGGATTCTGAGTTTTCAACTTTGAGCTGAGGCAAGCTAGTGGCTTTTGAAACGGTTCCTTGAGTTTTCCTTTGAAGTGCTTGGGAGCATCATCACAGCCAGGAGACACCCTCAGTGGACACAGCTTTGAGTTGCTCTGTAAGGCTGTGCAGCCACTGAGTCCTATGACCTGTGGGAGGCAGGAAGGCCTGACACAGACCAGACTTTAGGGAGGACCACTAGGATGAGGGGAACAGGCAATAGTCAGAAATCAGGAGCACAGACCCGGGATGCTGAGAATAGTTCATCCTGGGGTTGGCACTGTGCCCCTAGGAACCCTCTTGACAAACAGAAGTGGGACTGCCAGACCTCTTTCTGAAAATACAGGTTCCTGCTCAAAGGGCCCCATTGCCCAACACCTTGTGCCCACAGGAGTTCTCTTGAGAAGCAGCGGTCTCCATGGACGCACATGTAATTCATACATTTCTGGTATGAGTTAAGGGCCTCAATCCATTGACCTTCATGGGCAAAAGAATAAGAAATAGTATTGAGAAACTGGTGAACTAAACGGTTCAGCTTCTATTGTGAGGGACAAGTATTTGTTAATTTAAGAAAGATTGTGTCTTGGTTGAACAGCATAAAAATGCTCTGTTTAATCTCTGCTTAAAGAATTCAAATATATGTTTTAATTCGTACGTTTTGTTATGGTAGGCACCACAGCCTTAAACAAAACAAAGCATTTCTTGAGAGAGAAAAAAATTAGCTTTTATAATTGGATTTTAAATAGCATGCGATATCCTGCTTTGTGAAATTGTTCCTTCCCACTGCAGACAGTAACTGGTATTTGAGTTTGGCTGTGACATAAATTCAGAAAGTTGCATCCTTACAAAATAGTGAGGAAAGAAATAATACTAAAGCTGTTTACATGTGGAGAAATGTAAAGAAAACAAGAATACAGGGATCCCTTGTGGTTGAGTCTACAGTGGAGTCACAGAAATTAAATGTTGCTTTGATTTGTTTCCTTCAAATATTTTCAGACATGAAAGATAAAACCAAGACTTAGAGAAGCTCAAGTACCTATTACTGAATACCCATCTGTTATGTAGCAATAATCAGCAAAGTGTGGCTAAGATAATTGAAAATAGAGGCTAGATTGATTAAAGGCATTTTTGTGCACAATAAATATTAATAAGTTGGGGAAAGGGAAGGGTATGGTTATGACTATGACTTAAAAACCAAAAAATAAAAAAACAACTATCAAAGATAGACACTCATTGGAAAAAAAACACAAGACAGTTGCCTGAACGTGAGCATCTGGCTACAAAATAAATGCAAGACACAAGTGGCTGCCTAGCCCAGCCATTCCCTTTGGTAGAGAGTCAAAACCCAAATGCCCATCTCAAGTCCATGGCAGCCCCTACACACCCTGAGAAGAAAGAAAAACACTGTCATCCTCATAGCAAGAAGCTCTCAGTATCAAGGAGAAGGTTAAAGGGCCCTGAGGAAGAAAGACAAAGAAACTGCGAGTCCCTGAGAAGATGAAGCTGCCAGAGCGCATTGGCCACTCCATCGTCTGGGTCCTGAATGGGGTCTTAAGGAGAGTCACAGTTAAAGGAGGAGGCAGGGTGGCTTGGTGTAGGTAATGGCTCTTCCTCTTTTTGGGGGGGGATCATCTTTGTTGTTGAAAGTATTACAGATGTCCGCCTTTTTTCCCCACTGACCCCTTCTAGCCCCCCTTACTCCTCCCACCCCAGGCCTTCACCACACTATTGTCTGTGTCCATAGGTTATGCCTATGTACAAGTTCTTTAGTTAATCTCTTCCCACCCACTCTTTGTTTTTCTTCTGGGTGTTTTCCACCTCCAGGACCCCTCCTTGTTCCGTGGCTTTCTTCTAAAAAATGCCCATGTGTCTGTGCTTAGGCACAGGGCTGGCACCCTGGTGCTTGGAGAATCATATGTGCTGTGTCAGCTCATCTTAGTTTCTGCCACTGCTCAGTGCTCAACAGGTTCTTCCTTCCCCATCTTTTTCTTCTTCCTGTTTCAGGCTTTAATACCATGGCCACGTCCGACTCTTGAAGGCACTGGCTTCTGAGTAATTTTGAAGTTTTAAAATTTCAACAAAGTGGTGTTTGTGTTTTATCTCAAGCTAAGGAAACCAATTATGCACCGAATCCATTCATAGTCCTATCTGTGGAGACCCTTGGGCAGAGGAGTCCCATGATGTCTACATATTCCACATTGGAGGCAAAAGCAGTTCTGAGAATTATCTGAGAATCATCCTACAGGGCAGCCCTTGGGGAGGTGGGGAGATAAAGCAGCCAAAATAAGAGTTGTTGAATGGTTTATAAAGAAATTCAAAACCACCCGGCGTGGCTCAGAAGTTGAGCATCAACCTATGAACCAGGAGGTCTCTGTTCAATTCCCGGTCAGGGCACATGCCCAGGTTGCGGGCTTGGCCCACAGTAGGGGCCGTGCAGGAGGCAACTGATCAATGATTCTCTCTCATTATTGATGTTTCTATCTCTCTCCCCCTCTCCCTTCTTCTGAAATCAGTAAAGGGTGAGGGCAGGATTGGGGGGATGAGGGGACATTGGGGGGATAAGGACACATTTGTAATATCTTAATCAATAAAGGGGAAAAAATATAGGTTGATAGCCTCGTTCACAGCAAGAAACAATCTTTGCAAGATAGATGAGGAAGAAACTGAGGAGGGCCAAGGCAGAAGGGTGGCTTGAACATGCAGTTCTAAAGGGCACTTTGCAACAGCCCAATGCATGTCACTATCATATTCGGTGTAGCTTGCCCAAGAAGCATTCTGACAAAGTTGAGAAGATTGGGAATGGAGCGGGCTGGGCAGGGAAAGAGGAAACCCCACTAGACAATAGGTGAGTCCAGAATGTCTTCCACTCCTTTGCACGTACATTTCTAGACCTGGCTACCTCACGGGAAGTTAAAATCCAGTGTGGTGAGTAATATGACAAAGTCACAAGCACAACAGGAATAGCAGCTACAAATTACTGTCAACTATAAACGAGGGCCACTGAGGACAGCTGAACAGAGACTGTCACTCACTCCTCCCCACAGCCCTAGCACCAGCCTTATTTGGGTTATGACTTTCTAGAAATGCATGACTTCCACCCACCTCCATTCCTAATGCTTCCAAGCTGCATATTTCTCTCCCAAACTCAACTCCTCCTTCTGGCAAAGGACCAAGCCAGCGTGGTCCATAATTTCCACTCTGAGGGCATGATGCTTCACTTCAATAGTGTCATTCTAGAAGATTCTCATATCAGTAGTCAAGTGATTAGTTGGCCTATAACCCACACAGTCCCTGAAACAGCTCTCTATGTGCTCGAGGGATTCCTGCACACACATGCGCGCACACACACAAATTATATATCAAATATCTGAAGACTTAAGGGCGTAGGCTGGGTTCCCCGACTATCACACTCCCCCTTTTCTTCAAGTGATTAGGCACAGAGGAGGAAAAACATCTTGTTAAATTTACATTTCTTCTGACTACACAGCAACCCAAGCCAAGAGTGTGTGTGTTTTTTTAATGGATCTAAAAATAGACAGAGATTGATATGAATTTTAATGGCTACTGTTAGCTATTATGAAATAACTTTTGACTTCAACTCTCCTCTCCCTTTGTTTTTCTTTGACTCTGCAGCAGATAACAGCTTCCTGAAGGAAGGAAAATATCAGATGCAATATACCAGCTCTTTACACCCAAAGAACATTTTGGTCCATCATTTAGTAATGCACAACACAACCTGATGCTAACATATAAACCCATAAGAATGCACAGAAACTGCTCAAAAACAAGTATAACAGTGAGAACCTCTTTGGGATTTCACTCTTTAAAAAGCATGCAAAAGATATTCAAGACAGCATAAAATTTAAAAAGTCATAAGGTGGAATAAAAGATTCTGGTAAAATTCCTACTTTTACACATGTACATATTTATATTCATGCATTTAAAGTATATATACTTTAATAGCTGATTCTAGTACATTTTGAAAATGAAATGTATTTTAATAAACACTTCCTGTATAATTATTTAAAGTGTGTATATAGCCCTAACCGGTTTGGCTCAGTGGATAGAGCGTCGGCCTGTGGACAAAGAATAAAGGCTAAAGGCTACATGTTTGATGCTGGTATCTGTGAGAGATTTAATAACTAAAATTATTTTAGTTTTCTTTGTGCCTATTTGCATTTTCTAGCTATTTCAACTAGCATAATAATCTCCAGGTCTATCCATACAAAAAGGTTAAGATTTTCTTTTTAAAGGCTGCATAGTATTCCATTGTGTAAATGTACCACAGCTACTCCATTCCATTGGACACCCATTTATTAAGCTCCTAATTGCTCTCTGACTGTGTCTCTGCCTTGTCCCCAAACTTTTGCCCTCCCCCAAGGGGAAAATAAACTCTCCTTCAGTTGGGGAAATCTCTACCAGCTTCTTCTCATGTTGGGACAAGAACTTTTATAAGAGAATGTGACCCCTCAAGGTGGCACAACACATTCTTGCATACAATTACAACCACCCGAGTTTCTTAGTAATAGCCAACATTATATGTATTAGCTCATTCCATCTTCACAGTCACTTTGGTGGGTGCCACTGTTATTATCCCCCTATACAGATGGGGAAACAGAGGCTCAAACAAAAAATAGGAGCTGAACCCAAGACTCGAACTCTCTTCTATGCCCAACAATTCTGCTCTTTCTACCAAGTTACAGGTCCTCAAACATTAGGTGTAGAGAACACTTGTTTTTCAGTAAGCTCTCTGTTATCCAACCAACCAGTCTCTCACACAGTTTTCCTTGAGTGTTCAGTGGACTAAGTGTGAAAGTGATGGACAGATACCCACTCCTCCGTTTTCTACTGACATCCTTCCCTCTCAGTATATGAGAACCCTCCAAATCTTGTTCACACCACACTGGGGAAAGAATTGTTCCTGTGTCTTACTGATTTTTCACCAGGATCTTTCCTTTCACAAATGGAAGGACCAGGAAACCATAAATTCTCTTTCTGAAAAGAACAGATGTGCTCCCTTCTACCTAAGACAGAATAATGAGGACAGTCCAACCCAGAAGGGTGAGTTGCTTAGTAACTGGAATTACATATCCTATGCCTCAGAGGCAAATGGTGCATTTGCTGACCCTCCTAGTGTTTCAGAATATGATTCTTAGTGACACAGCTCCTCCCTGGAATGCCTCCGAAACATTTGGGGCAAGAGTGAAAAATCCTTATCTTCTCACCTTCCCCCAGGGCTATAACATCACCTGCCCATTAGAAGACCTGGCTAATTAAACAGTCAATTCCCATCTTGTGTCTAAGGCTCAAGGTCATTCCTCTCCAAGGCTTTTGACAAAG
>NW_005871749.1:87425-96554 GCF_000147115.1 Myotis lucifugus | reverse complement strand
ATTAGTCAACAGAGCCAAATATCAACAGTACAACAGGCACACTGATCACCTCTTGGTCCCTTTCCCCAGCCAGCAGGGTCTGATCGCCTGATGGCAAATGGGGAAGGGGGGGCGTGCGGGGGATGTGGGTGGCGCCAGGCCAAGGCCCCCCGGCCCCCGACTGGTTGCCCCAAACACAGAGGGCGACCTGCAGTGGGGGCGAGGCTGGTGAGCAGGCAGAACAGCCAACCTCTAGGTCCCTTCCCCTAGCCATCAGGCAGTGATCACCCAATGGCAAAAGGGAACCGGGGGTGGGGCTGGCTGCAGGCAGCTGGGGAAGATGTCCCTGATCACAGGCCAGGCCTAGGGACCATCTCCACGCACAAATTTCGTGTGCCCGGCCTCTAGTATAAAATAAAGTACACAAACTACAAGTACACAGACAACTCTATGAATTTTTACAAAGTGAACAAATCTATATAACCACCATCCAGATCAAGCAGTAAAATACTTCTCACTCTTCAAAAGACCCTTCATATCCTTCAGTCATTACCTCCCCCCAAAGTATCCCCTACTCATTTCTATCACGACTTTTGCCTGTTCCTGAACTTTAAGTGAATTGATTTCTACAGTATTGTTTGCTTTAGTTCACCATAATTTGATATTTGTACATGTTGTTGTGTGAAGTCATCCGTTCCACTGTATAAATATACAATTCATTAATTTATTCTACTATGGATGGATATTTGGGTAGTTTCCGGTTATTGGTTATTAAAAACAAAGCTGCTATGAACATAACTGTACAAATCTTTGGTGAACATATATAACCATTTCTATTGGGTGTATACCTAGGAGCAGAATTGCAAAGACATACAGTATATGTATGTTTACCTTTAACAGATACTGCCAGAGAGCTTTCTAAAGTGGTTTTATTGATATACTCTCCACTGGCAGTGCACGACAGTTTTTTTTTTAACATGTTTAATATACCCTCTAGATCAGCCGTGGGCAAACTATGGCCCACGGGCCGGATCCGGCCCGTTTGAAATGAATAAAACTAAAAAAAAAAAAAAAAGACCGTACCCTTTTATGTAATGATGTTTACTTTGAATTTATATTAGTTCACACAAACACTCCATCCATGCTTTTGTTCCGGCTATACTCTCCACTGGCAGTGCACGACAGTTTTTTTTTAACATGCTTAATATACCCTCTAGATACATATCATAGAACTATTAAGTCAAATAGAAAGACAACCTTCTCCATACCAGTGTATCGTTTTTGCCATTACTGACTGGAGAGTAACCTTTGTGAGCAGCTCAATAGGTTGCCAAAATGATGTCCTGAACATATTTCAATGTCAAAATATGGTCCAAATAAAATCATTGCCATTAACAAGTAGCCTTCAATATTTAATGGGATACAAGTAACTCCACCCAGCAAGTCAATTCATTCAGCTATGTACAGCTATATTTTGAAATTAACTGATCCTGTTGAGCGTACCAAAGTATAAATCCATCTTTTGAGTTGGCCAAGTGGTAAAAACTCTTAAAATTATGGATCCCCCAAAGTCATTTTTATCTTATTTTATGAAATCTGGAGAACCAGCCATCTATTTTTCCAGTTGCCAGAGCAGAAGGTCATCTCAGTGGAGAATGTTGGCCCTACAGTTGCTGGCATCCATGCACAAAAATTAAGTGTGCTGGCCACTGAGGGGCAGAAATACAAGGACACGCCAGGCACTTAAATGTTCACAACAGCATGTTAGCTCTGCCATCTACACATCTGGTGGCTAGACACAGCACATGGATCCTACTGCAATCAACAATACAGCTAAAAGTTGAACTCATAGGAAGACAGTAGAATGATGGTTACCAGGGGGGAGATTAGAGAAAATGGGTAGGTGTAGGTCAAAGGGTACAAACTTTCAGTAATACTATGACCAAGTTTTGGAGGCCTAATGTATAGTGTAGTGACTATAGTTAATACTACACTATATACTTGAACTTTTCTAAGAGAGTGTATCTTATTTGTTTTCAACACACACACACACACACACACACACACACACACACACAATACTATGTGAAGTGGTAGATAGGTTAATTAGCTTGATTGTGGTAATCATTTACAACATATATATATCAAAACATCACATTGTGCACCTTAAATATATGCAACTTTTACTTGTTAACTGTATTTTAATAAAACTGGGGAAAATTAGATAAAGTAAAATAAACAATAAAGCTTTTTGGTACTTCAGGCAATCACCCAACAAAGAATCCAACTCTGGCCGAAACCGGTTTGGCTCAGTGGATAGAGCGTCGGCCTGCGGACTGAAGGGTCCCAGGTTCGATTCCGGTCAAGGGCATGTACCTGGGTTGCAGGCACATCCCCAGTAGGAGGTGTGCAGGAGGCAGCTGATCGATGTTTCTCTCTCATCGATGTTTCTAACTCTCTATCTCTTTCCCTTCCTCTCTGTAAAAAATCAATAAAATATATTTTTAAAAAAATTACATTTAAAAAAAAAAAAAAGAATCCAACTCTGAAAATATCTGTGACCTGCCCTCCACTGAAAGCCTGCTTCAGACTCATGATATTTAACAAAACCATACTACTTGCCTGATCTTTAGCTTCATTGGGTTCTCCCAGTGTACTCATTTAGATCAGGGATTTTCAACCGGTGTGCCGCAAGAATTTTTAAAACATGCAATACCTGACTATTTAGTCAGGGTATTGACCTCTTTTCCCTTAGATTGTCAAATTTTAAAAATGACAATGGACTGGCCAGTGTAGCTCAGTGGTTGAATGTCAACCCATGAACCAGGAGATCACCATTCGATTCCCGGTCAGGGCACATGCCTAGGTTGCAGGTTCGATCCCCAGTGTGGGGTGTACAGGAGGCAGCCAACCAATGATTCTCTCTCGTCATTGATGTTTCTATCTCTCCCTCTCCCTTCCTTTCTCAAAAAAAGCCAATAAAAAAAACTTTTTGAAAACATTTTTTTTTTAAATGATACTGACAACAGCCAGCACAATAGTCATCTGGAGTGAATGAATCAAAATTATACCTTCCCTTTTTGTCAGGTTGGCAAAAGACTTTTTTTTGGTGTGCCACAGAATTTTAGTAATTAATTTATGTGTGCCATGAGATTTTTAAAAAGTTGAAAAGAACATCAGAAATCCATGGGCACAAGCCTTATTACTCTAATTTCTCACAGAAGTGTCTTCACTCATCTCAACTGGTGACAGATAATTCCTTAACTCTCAGAGGAAGGAAATGAGAGAAATAACTATTCATGACTGACTACATTCTGCAATAAATAAAGACATTGTCCATTATATTACCCAATGCCTGTGATAAGGTTTGATACAAATAATTCTTCCTAAAAATGATAGAATTGTAGTCCTAGCAGGAACCAGCCAGGAGGACCGTACAAAGCATGGGGATTCTCTCTTGCTCTGTCTTTCAGAAAACTTAAGAGTTAAGGTTTGTCGTAGCAGCACAATTCACCATAGCTAAGATCTGGAAACAGCCTAAGTGCCCATCAGTAGATGAATGGATTAGAAAACTGTGGTACATCTACACGATGGAATACTATGCTGCTGTTAAAAAGAAGGAACTCCTACCATTTGCAACATCATGGATGGAGCTGGAGAGCATTATGCTAAGTGAAACAAGCCAGTCAATGAAGGAAAAATACCACATGATCTCACTCATTCATGGATAATAAAGACCATTACAAACTTTTGAACAATAATAGATACAGAGGCAGAGCTGCCTCAAACTGATTGCCAAACTGCAGTGGGAAGTCCAGAGAGAGTTGGGGGGCAGGAGGGAGGGGAGTAAGAGATCAACCGAAGGACTTGTATGCATGCATATAAGCATAACTAATGGACATAAGACACTGGGGGGTAAGGGAGGGTAGGGGTGTGTCAAGGGCGGGGGGGAAAAAAAGGACACTTATGTAATACCCTTTGTAATACTTTAAGCGAAAAATAAAAAAATATTAAAAAAAAAAAAGAGTTAAGGTTTGTGCTCAAATGAAGTAACTACACATCATGTGTGTGCACACACGTGCACAGATTGAAAAGGCAAATCTATAGATAGTCGATTAGTGGTTGCCTGGGGCCAGGCATGGGAAGGGGGCGTGACTGCAAATTGGCCCTAGATTTCTTTTCTGGGTGATGGAAATGCTCTAAAATTAGATTGTGGAGATGGGTACAGAACTCTAAGTTTATTTTTAAAAATCATTAAATTGTAGTCTTAAAATGAGTAAATTTAACGGTATGTGAATTATACCTCAGCAAAGTTGTTTTTTAAAAATCAATCCAAGATGGATCATAGACATAAAATGTGAAAAGTAAAACAAACTCTGGGAGCAAATTTCAGAATATCATTATGATCTTGGAGTAGGCAGAGATTTTTCTTAAATAGAACAATAAAAGTGCTAAAACAAACTGCATTGGAATTAAGAATGTCTGTTAGACAAAGGACATTATTAAGATTCTGGAGAAGTAAGCCACAGGCTGGGAAGAGTTATCTGCTTATAGTATCTGGACAAAATACTTATACCTGATAAGATTTAAGTCCAGAATATATTTTTAAGACACTCCTACAAATAAACAAAATGACAAACAACCTGATTTTAAATGGCAACAGATGTAGCAGGTAGTTCATGAAATAAGATGTAATGTCCATTTGGCCAATCCACAAGCAAAGGTACACAAATGTCATGCTCATCCCAATCCCTACTTCCGTGTCTCTACACCCTTCAATTTGTTTGATGATGTTTCTCTATTATGTTTTGATATTCACATCTGCCAAAATCCCAACAGGAAGCAGAAGGCACACTCAATTTAGAATATTTCAAGAAGGTTTCCTTCCCAAGGGGATTGTTTGCCAGGGTGTGAGTTGGGTGGGTGGGGCTCCACCAGAGGTAGTGCAGGAACTGGGTAGGGAGCAGCAGAACTGTCACCACCACACCCACAACCAGGTGTCAAGGATGAGGGAGAAAACAGGTACCCGGGCTCATTGGAGAGAGTCACATAGAGCAGCGACTACAGGTTCGGGAACCCAACCAGCCCAAGGCCACCTCACAGGGAAGGAGCCTGAGATAAAATACCAGACCTTACTCTCGCATTCATGTGACCTCCTATGTGGAGGCACTATTGATCAAACCCAGTTGAAAGCCAATGACAAGGCAGCTCTTGTACCAATGTCACCCATCAGGTCAGCTTTCTGGGGCAGAGAAGCAGAAACTGGCTCTGAGGAGCTAATGGAGGAGATCTGGCACCCCTTTGTAAGCTGCCTGGAATCCCTTTTAAAATATACAGGAAATAAATAATCAATGTATACCACAACCAATAAAACCATGCTCCTGGACTGGAAAAGATTCTTTCGAGCCACCATATTAGCTTTCATATGCAATTAGTGAAAGAGAAGAAGAAAGAGCAGAAAGGGGAATAGTTCATTATGATACACCCAGCTAAGATCATGTCCTGCATAATTCGTTTTCTATCGATTGGCATGCAGCTGTCTCCTGTCCAACGTGCATTAAACATCCTCAGGAGTGAAGGGTACAGCTTCTCAGAGGGGCTGTTCCTCCTTAGACTCACTTCAGAGCCACAACTGGACACTTGGGAAAGTTTACTATCCCACAGAGATATAAGGTGAATCCCCTTTTCTACAGGTACTTCTTAGTTTGAACAGCCTGTAAGGGACCTTCCAGCCTCTCCTCTGGTCTCCCCTCCATCACAACATACTTCCCAGCTGCCCCATCCCACCCCCATGAGCCCACTCTCATCTCTTCATCATTCACCCTAACTACGCTCTCAACCATAGTTCCCATTAGTGCAGGGTCCAAGATGTAGTCTACATTGATTTTTTAAAAGGCTTTAAAAGCATCCATCAAGAAGCATGCTGATGTAGTCTTCCATTTCACAAACCTCAGTCTGCAAGGTGATCTGGGACATAACTCAAGTCATTCCCAATTCTAAACCTCTTTGTATTGTGTGACAAAGCAAAACCAAATGGTTTCGTGCAGGAGGTTCCTCCGAACTGGAAATAATCTACGTATCAATGTATGTCTGTTGTCTCCTTCACTAGAATAAGGGTTCATGTGAGCAGGGATGTTGTCTGTCTTCTTCACCTTGTAGTCTCAGAGCCTCACACAGTGCCTGGAACCTAGTGAGTTAAATGTATGCTAAATAAACAAGTCACTGGATGGGACACCCTTTGTTTGACTTCTCCTTGGCAGTTCTTGGCCTTCAGTCTGCCACCCACTAATTCAGCTACCTTTGTAATAAAGAAATCCCCCTGTTAGAAGTTAAAGAGAATAATGGATATCCCTACAACCTCTCTCTGAAAAGCTGGCCAGCTGCAGGAGCAAAGCCTGCCATCTTGCTTTATACCACAAACTCCACGCTGTCCCTCTCGAAGGATAACAATGCTGTGCTGAGCCAACCAACCAGGCAGTCCATAGGCAGCCATCTGAGGACACTATTTCATCTACCCCCTGGGATCTTCGCAACCATGTTTACCAAATACCACTCCTTCTCCTTCCCACAAACAAAAACACCAAAGGCCCTGCCACAAACCTTGGCCACTGGTAAAAATCAAACAGTTGAGCATGGAAAGATAAAACAAAATCATATACTTATAATGTTTCAATTGAAATGGGCATTAGAAGTCATCTGGTCCAATAGCTTTCAAACTTTGACACAACCCACAATAGGATATACATTTTACACCATAACCGAGTACACATTCTTTCCACAAATATGTTGTGAGTCAGTACATGTGCCAAGCACTGTTCCAGATGCTTGAGATAAAACAGTGAACACACACATTTTTTATAAAATCCTGCTGCTCTCATGGAGATTACATCCTAATGTAAACTCACCTTTGTGGGGGTGTGAATGCCTTACTTACTTCCTTGCTGATTTGTTTTAATGCTCATCACAACCCTCTAAATTATTTCTCAGACTCACTGATGGGTCATGACCCAGAGCTTGAAAACTACTATCCTGATCCTACTTTTCATTTTGCGGATATGAAAATAGGTGTAGAGAAAGTAAAGACAGTGATTTTGACTTCAAACCCATTAGCTGGAAGTGCCTGCCGACACCCCAGTGGCGATATCTAGCAGACATACAGGTGTGAATCTTAGAGAAGATACTTAGAATGGAGACACAGATCTGGGAGTCAGCCAGTCAAAGCCATGGAATGAAGTGTTGCAAAGAAAATGCATAAGTTGTTGTTGTTTTTTAAGAGTGTGTTGTAGGCTTCCCTGAGGAACACCAGCCCTGAAGGGATATGCCAAAAAAGAACACCAAAGGAGAGTCAGAAAAACCAAGGGAGAGTGGTGTGAAGAACGTTCCGAGAAGGATCATAGTACCCACATTGCAAAGAGGTCAAATAAGTTAAAGCTGGTAAGCCTGCGTTAGATTCGGCAATAGGACATCTGATCGTTTCTTCCCAAAGCAATTACAATGAGATGTGGGCAGAAGGTAGGCTGAAGCCAACAGAAATGAATGGGAGACACTAAATAAAGGCTGTGCTTTCAACAAGCTTGACAAGAAAAGGACTGCGTAACACCATTAATAGCTTGAGAAGAGGGAGAGGTCAGAGGGTAGGAGAAGAATATTTAAAATAACACAGGGATATAGTCACAAGGCTGAGGGATAAGATCCAACAGAGTAGAGAGCCAAACGTTAAAGAGACCAAGCCAAGGGTGTTACACGAGCACAGGTAGCGAGATCAGGTGTGGACAGGAGAGGAGAATTGAGTGGGAAGAGGGAGAGCTTGGAGGCAGATGCTGTGAGTTGTGATGATCATTTCCAAACATACGCAAATACCAAATCATTGTGGTGCATACCTGAAACTCATAATGTTATGTCAGTTATATCTCAATTTAAAAATCTACATTTTTCATCATTGTACATAATAATGTTAGGTTAGTCAAAGCCCTGTGATACAAGTTATGGGATATACAAAGAGCAGCCTTTCTCCAAGGCAGTGGTTCTCAACCTTCTGGCCCTTTAAATATAGTTCCTCATGTTGTGACCCAACCATAAAATTATTTTCGTTGCTACTTCATAACTGTAATGTTGCTACTGTTATGAATCGTAATGTAAATATCTGATATGCAGGATGGTCTTAGGCGACCCCTGTGAAAGGGTTGTTCGACCGCCAAAGGGGTTGCGACCCACAGGTTGAGAACCGCTGCCTTTAGGGAAACCAGATGTCCTAAGACAGAGATTCTCAAACTTCGAGTGAATCCAAATCCCCCAGAGGGCTTTTTAGAATACTTCTGCCTGGGACCCACCGCCAGAGTATCTGATACAGTAGGTCCGCAGTGGGGAGGAGGAGTGGGTCCCAGAATTTTTATGCCTAAGAAGTTCCCAGGAGTGTTAGCTTCCTACTGTTGCTGGAAGAAATTGCCACAAATTTAGTGGTTTAAAACACCAGTTTATTACCTTACACTCCTGAAATTCAGAACTTTAAGTCCAACTGGATCTCGCTGGGCTAAAATCAAGGTGTCTGCATTGCTTTCTGGAGACTCAAGGGGAGAGTCCGTTTTCTTGCTTCTTCCAGCTTCTAAAAGCCGCCTGCATTCCTTGGCCAGTGGACCCCTAGCTTTCACCTTCAAGAACGGCAGCAGCAACAGCCCGGTGAGTCTCTCTCCCGTCACATCGCTCCCACACTGACTGTTCTGCGGCCTCCTCCATATTTAAAGACTTTGTGATTACATTGGACCCACCTGGATAACTCAAACTTCTCTCCTACCTGGAGGTCAGCTGCTAAGCAACCTAATGACACGTGCTACCTTAATTCCCCATTGCCATGTCATGACCAAACTCACAGGTCCCAGGGATTAGGATGTGGACTCTGCCTACCACACCAGTTGTTTTGGAGACTGTTACTCTGAGAATCACTGATGTAGTGTGATGCTGGATAATACTGGAAGTTCAAGACCACAGGCTCCAGGAAGGGCAGGGAAGAAAGAGTGGGTGAGGCCAAGCAATAGGGATGAAGGGGGGGCGGGGGAAGACCAAAACAAGAGAGACGGGAACAGGGACAGGAGAAAAGCCACCGAATGCAAACATTCATTACAGTGAATATCCCAGATCTCTCACAAAGAGGGA